>NC_056744.1:297790258-298090258 GCF_019279795.1 Protopterus annectens
GTCCCCCTGCATAAAATAAGAGAGTAATTGCATATTTCCAGTCATTTTATATTTACTCTAAAGTGATTGCTCTTTCTGCATTCCCTCTTGTGAATGTTCAATATTTCTTAAGACATAGATCTGTATACATATGTATATATATATATATATATATATATATATATATATATATATATATATATATGTAGGTTTACTGTTAAAATGTTGTTGCATATCTGTTCGATGCACACATTTGCGAAAGTAACTTTTCAAAAGTACATTTTAGCAAAAAAAAAGAAAGTTAAAAATCACAACAGCAAATGCACTCTAGCATTCGCTGTTGTGGAGATAGCACTATAGTGGGGATCAGGAAATGTACCATTTCCCTCATCGTAGTGCGATCTCGGAGATTGTACATATATGTAGCATGGGGTGTGGGGGGCACAGCCCCCCACATGGGGGTGTAGGGGGTTTCCCCCTGCAAAACATTCGTAGGACAAATCCAGAGGTGCAGGTAGTTTCAGTCAAAGTCGATATTCCTGAATGCTGACTTCTATAAAGTGATTGGTTCGCACATGTGTGTGTTCGCAAGGTGCTGTTTTCAGCATTTTGGTTTGAATAAGTGAACAGTTGAAAATGCGTTTTACGACATTTTAAAGGTGTAAACCTCTATATATATTTATGCATATATGTGGATTTATCTAAAACACATTTTTTCTAACTAAAATATATCAACAAAACTTGATCTGAAACTAATTTAATCTGAAACACATTTACTTGAATCATTTTTATCTAACGTGTCAGAAGTAGAAAATATACGCCCCTCCTTACTTACAAATACTAAGTCAGTGGTTGCATAATAATGGAAAAAAGAGAAAATACCAGACATAATGAATCCCTACTGTTATAATTTAGTTTCTCCATTGTTGTACATTTAAATAAGGGGATGTAAAGATGCAGCAGGGCTGTCCCCCTGCAACAGCAGCCTTTGTATGTGTATTTTCTTTTTCTGACACAGATGAAATGTGACACAATTAAATGAGTTTTTGATTACAGTTTGTCAATTTTTTTTTGGGGGGGGGGATAAAATGTTGTTGTTGTCTTTCGGCTTTTTCCTGGTTAGGGGTCGCCACAGCGTAACTCCGGTCCGCTAATGATTGGCAGTAGATTTTGACAAACACCGAGATGCCAGCTCAACGTTCAACCTTTAACGAAGGCACGCCCTTTTATGCATGTCTTTTGAATGCCCACCCAACCGCGGGGAGGACATGCAGACTCCACACAGAAGGCACTCCCTGCACTCCAGCCGAGAATCAGATGGGAGAACGAACGTAAATGGGCGTGCCTTCGTTGAAGGTTGAACGTCGAGCTGGCACCTCGGCGTTCGTGAAAATCTACTGCCAATCATTAGCGGACTGGGTCCGCTGTGGCAACCCCTAACCGGGAAAAGAACAACATATATATATATATATATATATATATATATATATATATATATATATATATATATATATATATATACACACACACACACACACACACACACACACACACAAAAACACACACTAGATATAAAAAGTTTACACACCCCTGTTAAAATGTCAGGTTTTTGTGATATAAAAAATGAGACCACAATAAATCATTTCAGAACTTTTCCCACCTTTAATGTGACCTATAACCTGTACAATTCAATTGAAAAACAAATCTGATATGGGAAAAAATATAAAAAATAAAAAATGTACAGTACGCTGGTTGAATAAGTGTGTACACTCTTAAACTAATACTTTGTTGAAGCACCTTTTGATTTAATTACAGCATTCAGCCATCAATTAAAGAGACTCTGATTAACCCCAAATAAAGTTCAGCTGTCCTAGTAGGATTTTCCTGACATTTACTCATTTGCCTGCTACAGCAAAAGCCATGGTTCGTAGAGAGCTTACAAAGCATCAAAGGGATCTCATTATTGAAAGGTATCAGTCAGGAGAAGGGTACAAAAAAATTTCCACAGCATTGGATGTACCAGGGAACACAGTGAAGACAGTCATCAAAAAGTGGAGAAAATATGGGACAGTAGTGACATTGCAATGAACTGGACGTCCCTCCAAAATTGATGAAAAGACAAGACGAAAACTGTTCAGGGAGGTTCCCAAAAGACCTACAGCAACACTGAAGGAATTTCTGGCAAGTACTGGTTTTGTACTACATGTGACAACAATCTCCCATATTGTTCATATGTCTGGACTATGGGGAAGGGTTGCAAGACGGAAGCCTTTTCTTACACAGAAAAACATCCAGGCCCAGCTACAATTTGCAAAACAATACATCAAGTCTCTCAAAAGCATGTGGGAAAATGTGTTATGGTCTGATGAGACCAAGGTTGAACTTTTTGGCCACAATTTCAAAAGGTACGTTTGATGCAAAAACAAAACTTCGCATCACCAAAAGAACTCCATCCCCACAGTGAAGCACGGTGGTGGCAGTATCATGCTTTGTGGTTGCTTTTCTTCAGCTGGAACTGGGGCTTTAGTCAAGGTGAAGGGAATTATGAACATTTCCAAGTACCAGCCACTTTTGGCCCAAAACCTTCAGGCATCTGCTAGAAAACTGAAGAGGAATTTCACTGTTCAACATGACAGTGACCCCAAGCATATGTCAAAATCAACAAAAGAATGGCTTTACCAGAAGAAAATTAAAGTTTTGGAATGGCCCAAACAGAGCCCAGACCTAATCCAATAGAAAATCTGTGGGGTGGCCTAAAGAGGGCTGAGCACAAGAAATGCCCTTGTAATCTGACAGATTTGGAGCACTTTTGCAAGGAAGAGTGGGCAACTATTGTCAAGTCAAGATGTGCCATGCTGATAGACTTCTCCCCAAGAAGACTTTTTTCTAACTTCTTTCAAAGACTTTTATCAGCATAAAGTGCAGTTTATGTAAACTGCTTAAATGCATGTTGTTACTGGACCTTATTACAGAATTTACTAGTAATCTCTCATGCCTGCTTAAAAATTCTACCATCCTGCTATCATTTCCGATGTTTTACCCAGTCATATTTCAACTTAGCGAAAAAGACTTCTTTCTTAGTGTTTGTAGTCCTCCATATAGTACTTCCTCCAGATCCCATTCCTGCATGGAGCATCAGTAATTTTACCTTCTTAGGTGATGTCACAGAGGTTACTGAAAAAGGATATCAGCCTTGCTCTGAGATATTCATAGCCCACTGACTTACCCTCCCAAACCTTGAACTCCCTTCTAATTTATTTAGAGTTCTTAAGGATATGACCTTTCTCAAAAATGAGTAGAACCCAAATATAAATAATCTCCATTACACCAAACACTTAAAGAGGGGTCTTTTCCAAGGCCTTACATGCCCAAACCACTAGCAGTGGTCCAGATGACCTGTATCGCTTAAGCCTTTGCCATACTGTCTAACCACTGAATCTGAACTTGCCATTGCCTCTGCAGTATCATTACATTACCTCTGCAATATCATTACATTACCTCTGCAGTATCATTACATTGCCTCTGCAGTATCATTACATTGCCTCTGCAGTATCATTACATTACCTCTGCAGTATCATTACATTACCTCTGCAGTATCATTACATTACCTCTGCAGTATCATTACATTGCCTCTGCAGTATCATTACATTGCCTCTGCAGTATCATTACATTACCTCTGCAGTATCATTACATTGCCTCTGCAGTATCATTACATTACCTCTGCAGTATCATTACATTGCCTCTGCAGTATCATTACATTGCCTCTGCAGTATCATTACACTGCCTCTGCAGTATCATTACACTACCTCTGCAGTATCATTACATTACCTCTGCAGTATCATTACATTGCCTCTGCAGTATCATTACATTACCTCTGCAGTATCATTACATTACCTCTGCAGTATCATTACATTACCTCTGCAGTATCATTACATTGCCTCTGCAGTATCATTACATTACCTCTGCAGTATCATTACATTACCTCTGCAGTATCATTACATTACCTCTGCAGTATCATTACATTGCCTCTGCAGTATCATTACATTACCTCTGCAGTATCATTACATTGCCTCTGCAGTATCATTACATGACAAAAACATATATCTCAAAAACAAGAATCATCTTTCATTTTGCCTTTGAGCACCTAACCTTCCTTTTCTTATTCTTCTACAGTTACCCTACTTGATATACAATAAACGTCAGGAATCAACCTTCCATAGATCTGTTCTTTCTCTTCATGTAGGCATGGTGCAGCAGATAAATAACATGCTGGAGTACCATCATTTTCAAAACTGCAATTATTACAGTCAAAAAACGGTTTCATCCAGTCAATCTATTCAACAAAGCCTATTTTTTTCATAAATTGCTTCCACCCAGGTTCTTGTTTACAGATTTGTTTAACTTGTTACAGCCTAGTGATGTATCCAGGCATTTCTGCAGTTACACCCTACCTTTATGCATCAAATACTGTTTTATCGTATTTACATTAATAATTCTGAAGTTATCCTACATAGAAAGTATTCGAACATTACATCATAAAGTTACACAATGGCAAACACAACTGTATTGATATTTGACCACTGCCTAGTGCAAAGAGATGTTAAATATTATTTGTATGCTGTTTATTTTTATTTTAATAATTGTCATATTTCTCTAAATATCTCAACACTCAAGTGACACAGACAGAACATCTGATTCTCATATAAAAGCTCTGTATAAAGTAAATGCTGCTGGCAGTATGCATTGCTTGAATGGTTAACGAGATATTGTAAGCCGTTTATACCATGTTGCAAAATTCATATTTACTATGGTTAGTGTAACTTATAAAATCCAGTTTAAGACCTAGACTTGAATGAATGCAATCACTGCAAAGGTTACTTAGTGCTGAATAGCTCGATCTTTACAGTTTACTAGTAACACATATGGTTCTAGAAATATGAACATTTGTTTGAACTGCGTGGTGATAATTTCATTTTTAAAGGCTCAGGCCACGCCCAATTTGAGTTAAAAGTACAAACTCATAAGAAATCTATTGGAAGGAAAGACTTAAGGTGGGGGAGTACCTAGGGCAAAATACTTGTAGTGTATAGGTATGTGTGTGTGTGTGTGTGAGTGTGTGTGTGTATATATATATATATATATATATATATATATATATATATATATATATATATATATATATATATTGGGTCCCAGACGTTTCAATTAAAGTGCTTTCGTTAAAGTGTGTTCGGTGGATATGGATTCAGACATTTGCTCACTCGAGCAAATGTCCTAGATCCATATATATATATATATATATATATATATATATATATATATATATATATATATATATATATATATATATATATATTTGTGTTTGTGTGTGTGTGTGTGTGTGTGTGTGCATGCATGCATGCAGTAACGATTGCCTTAAAGTCCCTGGGCATTCAGTAATATCTCTACCATGCCCATCCCTTATTGCACTTATAAAATGGGTATCTGTATTTTTTTGCAGTTTGAGTTTTACATTTTGTTGTTTATGTGTGATTTTTTTTTTATGTTCTGTAGTGCATTTTAATGTAAATAGTTACTTTGCCCAATTTAATTAAAAGATAGTACAAGGTTATTACTAAGTGTGTGAAATTTTGGAATGAAATGGTCAAGGGAGTTATTTAAGGGTCTGTTTTGTCAAACTGTTACAACATTAATAAGGAAATTATTTACAATGCATACTTTGGAACAACAACTGCTTCAGATTGTAAAAAAGCCTACAAGAGAAGAGAACATATAGACATTGTTTTGTTCCTAAAGAAATTACTGTTACTTCATGTCTAGTTTTACCAACATTGATGTGCATTGATCATGGGATTGTAAAGGTTAATTTGTTGCTAGATAATTCTGCCAAACTGAACTCTAAGCCAATGCACAGTAGATTCGTAACAGATTGTATGGAAGCAGAGCAATAACTATGTAAACCTAATTGTAGTAATCCGTTCAGAGGAAAAACTGCAGAAGGAATGTGGAACGTTTTGAAAGAGAAATTGTTTGATTGTAAAAAATCAAATATTTAGCATCAGGGTATAGGCACGTAATATCAGGGGAATATATTTCCATAAGAACAAGATACCCGATTAAGGTGAGACACCAAAAATGTAATAAACGGAAAAGAGATCAAACTGCAATGTTTGAAGACTAAAATAAACAAGCTGGATGGACAAATTAAACGTAGAGTGACACAAGTTCACAAAAAAAATGAAAATTTATATAAAGATATTGAGCGTGATAAGAAACTATTTTATAGATGCATAACATGGTAGGAGTAGAAACATACATTTTGATAAACTGTGTGTAGATTCTAAAATGTATTATCAGACACAACATAATATAGATATATTTACTAAATCTTATGCAAAGCAGTTTGACTCCACAAAGGAGGTGATAAATTGTCCTAGTGACAAGCAGTTAACCTCAGATACTGAAATTAAATTAGATTATATTGAAAATTAATTACACAAACTGGACCCAAACAAGGCACAGGGAGGAGACAGAATTAATAATAATGACCTGAGAAAACTTCAGCATGAACTTAGAGTACCATTATATCTGTTATTTACCAGGTTGTATAAATATGGGGAGATTCCTCAAGATTTAGGACATGCACTTATTAAACCTTTCTTTAAGGGAAACGGGAGTAGGACAAATCCAGTTTCTTACAGACCCATGTGTTTGCTTTCATGCTGTGGAAAAATAATGGAGAAGGTTACACTGGATAAATTATTATTATTATTATTATTATTGGGATTTTAAACTATATTATCAGCATGCATTTGTTGAAAGTAGATCTATTACCACCTGTAAAATTATTTTTTATAATAATATGATAACAGCTATGAAGAAAAAGTGTGCTGTGGTATAATTTATATAGATTTAACTGTAGCATTTGATATGGTCATGCACAAAACTGATTAATAAATTAGAACAACTAGTTATTGATGTACTCTTGATAAGATGGATAGCTGTATGGCTTACAAATGGGACATGGAAAGTATTATACAGTTATTGGACAGGTGAAATTTGAAGTTACAATCAGGGTGTCCCACAAAGCTGTGTACTAGGCCCATACTTGTTTGGATTGTATCTTTCAGTTCTTTTTCTTCTGAGGTGTTCTACAGTCTGTATGCAAATGACTTGAAAATGAATAAAATGATTGCATGTGATGTTCATTGGGTTACCCTGCTGCAGTCATCACACTTGGGTTATCCTGTCATCAGGCGGTCCCGCAGTCGGCCAGAATTCCAAAGTCTTGGTCCAGCGTCGGTTGCTGTCGCCTCTTCCCTGACATCAGTGCGCCAGGGGTATATATAGTGCAACCGATGCCATTTCCTTCAGTCTTTCTTGCCGCATGGTGCCCGAAGCAGAAGCAGTTCGCAAGTGCCGGTCGGCCGACTCTTGAGATTTTCGAATTCGAATTTCAGACCGAAGTCTTCTATAAAGCTAAGTACCTCGTTGGGGAAACTTTTCTTGCCTCAGACCAATGTCAGAAAAAGTTAACAATTGTATTTCTTGTGGGAAGCAAATACCTCATAAGGATTTTCATTCTTATTGTATACCTTGCCTAGGCCCAGACCACGACGTCATTACTTGTCGGTTTTGTGCTAGGTTTAATAAGCGTACGATTAAAAGACGCTTTGATTTCGCACAACACTACTTTGGTAGGAAATTTAACTGCACCATGCCGTCGGAGCAACCGACTACCGGCGTGCACAAAAAAACACAAGGATAAGGACAGACAGCCCAGGCCTAAGCCAGATTCCGAGGCCTCGGCTGATTCGGTCTCCGGTTCTCCGGTCCTCAGTGAGGCTCTGACGCAGCCCCTGACTACCGTAGATCTGGAACCCGAGACCACTACGGAATTTTTGGTGGAATGCACCAGCCCGACGCAGCCATTTACTTCAGGCCCTTCCGACAACATTGCTACAAAAGATGTCGGTGCTTCAGAAACGCCATCGGTTTCTGAAGGCGTTTTCAGACCGACGACTCTCACCAGTAAATGTTTTCTAAATCAAACACTCCTACTAAATCTAAAAGGACTGCTCTTCATTCTCCTGTTCAAGGCCCCATGCCTAAGAAGCAGATGCTCAAAATGGCTGAAGATTTAATTTCTTTAATCAGGGGTTCCCAGCCCCCTCCTGACAAAAGGCCTAGACGAGAGGAAGATTATGCATCCTCTGAACAAGTGTCCATTTCTTCAGGCTCCTCTGAGGACCAAGATTACTCCTTCTCTCCTTATGAAGATTCTGATGCTGAGGACTCTATTCCCTCAGCTTCTCCTCCTGAAGACTACTCCTTTGGGGAAACTTTACACACTATGAGGGAACATTTTCACTGGGAGGGTCAGGACTACTCTGACTCGAAGCAAAGGCTCAGAGAGTTTCTTTTGCTCCCCCAACACAGACCACTTGCCATCCCTCCAGTTTTGGACATTGTGGATGATGTCTATTTAGAATCCAGTTTGAACCCTCCTGCTCCGGCTAAGCCTGACAGATACTATAGAGTGCCTGATTCACATCAATTTCTTTACAAAAGCCCTGTAGCTGACCCAGAGACTATCTCCCAGGGTCCCAAGGGGGGTAAGGCTTCTATGGCTAAAAACCCAGTACCTTCTGAGAGGGATTCTAGAGCACTAGACAGGTGGGGGAAAAAGGTTTTACACCTCAGCCACACTAGTTATGAGGGCTCTGAATTGTCAATTTCACATGCTTAAGCATCAGCAATTCCTAATCTCTCAGTTAAAGCAAAGAATAACCACTCTCCCTCAACAATCTGAATTAAAAGAAGTACAGGATCTGTTACACGCTGAATTAAAAGAAGTACAGGATCTGTTACACACCACTGAACAGGTGGGCAAACATACCTTACAATGTGGGTTTGATTCTTTGGAGGCCTCCTGCAGAGCAGCTGTCACTGGGTCCATTATACGTAGGCATGCTTGGTTAAAGGAACAAACTCTGCCTGATCATGTTAAAGCAAAACTACTGGATGCTCCCTTACAGCAGGATGTTCTTTTTGGAGTTAGAGCAGAAGAAGTTTTAAAGAAAATGGAGGAAATGGCAAAATCTATGCAGACAGTCAAAGATTTCCTACAGGTACAACCCCCTCGCTTCAGCAGAAACTGGCCAACAAAAAATTGGTCCTTTCCAGCTACTGACAGACCACAGAGGGGTAAATACACACGCCCAAGGGGCAGAGGATAACCATAAGCCCAGTACAAACCTCACCTGTGGGGCACTACAACACAGAAGGGAGGAGAAGACAGGTCTCAATCCACCAGAAGACAAAAAACAAACTCTAACATCCGACAATTGGCAAAAAAACTGGTATGAACAACACCCCTTTCATAACACATCCATGTCATTTGCATACATAATTTATTTAGTAAATATAAATTGCATTGAAAATGGTGCTTGAAGTAATTTGGTATATGGTTTAATTAGTCTTGTTGAATCAATTATGTATGCAAATGACATGGATGTGTTATAAAAGGGGTGTTGTTGATGTAGAAAATGTATTCCATGAGAAGGCGAAGGCCGAGGTACCAGAATTAAAAGATATTTCAACAGTGGATGCTGGTGTGTGTTCCAGTTTTTTTGCCCACCAGAAGACAAACTCAATGACTTGTACCTCATCTGGCCAAGCAGTACTCTCTTGGCAGCCCCCTTGGGGGGAAAACTCGCACTTTTTGCAGACAACTGGCACATTGTCACAAAGGACAAATGGGTCCTAGACATAATTTTATGAGGATACAGATTCCACTTTCACACCTTGCCAATGAAAAGAGGAATGCCAAACCTGCCACAAAATCAATGGGCAGAGGCACAAAAGCAAATTACAGCTCTCATGGACATGAGAGCCATTCAACTGGTACCTACTCGAGAGCAAGGCCAAGGATTTTACTCAAGACTCTTTCTAGTCCCCAGAAAGGACAATGCCTGGAGACCAGTTCTGGACCTTTCAATTCTAAACACTTACTTACAAGTACCCAAATTCAAGATGCTAACACTACAGCAGCTACTTCCCATGTTGGGCATGGGAGCATGGCTAGTAACGTTGGACCTCAAGGAGGCATACCTGCATGTCCCCATCAGACAAAGTTGCAGAAGATACCTCCGTTTCATTGCAGGTTCAACCCATTACCAATTCTCTGCACTGCCCTTTGGCTTATCTACTGCGCCCAGAGTCTTCACAAAATGCCTGGCACCAGTAATTGCATACTGCAGACAAAGAGGAATTCAAATATACCCATACCTGGACGACTGCCTCATCCAAGCAGAAAGCAAAGACATTCTCTTACATCATCTGGCCTTTGTAAAGCATCTACTAAACTGCCTGGGGTACACAGTAAACAAAAAGAAGTCAAATCTAGTACCCTCACAAAAAATGACATTCCTGGGTGTCAGCTTGAATACAACGGCTCAGAAGGCTTATCTTACGCCAGACAAGCAACTACAACTGACTCAATATGTAAGACAATGGCAACAAAGACCCAATTAACTGCAAGAAAAATTCTGCAGGCCTTGGGCTTCATGGCATCTAGCATACTAATAATACCATTTGCAAAGCTGCATATGAGGAAATTACAGTGGTACCTAAAAAGCGTATGGTCTCAACACGGCCACAGCTTGGACACAATGATATCTCTCATTCCCTGCCTACAACAGGAATTTCTATGGTGGTCACAGGCATGTCACCTCAACAAGGGTCAGCCTTTCACCTTGCCCCCAGCCAGGCAAACTATCACAACAGATGCTTCAGACTACACCTGGGGGGCACACATGGCAGGGCAATGCATTCAAGGCCTATGGACCGCAGATCAAAGAAATCTGCACATAAATCAAAAAGAGATGCTAGCTGTACAGAAAGCTCTGACAGCCTTCAAGGATCTATTACATCCAGGACAACTTGCAATAAGGACGGACAACACCACAGTAATGTGGTACATAAACAAACAAGGGGGTACACATTCCTACCCTCTATGCAGGCAAGCAATGATCTTATGGAACACAGCTCTGGCTTACCAAGTTCAGTTACAAGCTCAATTCCTGCCAGGACAGAAGAACGCATTGGCAGAGGACCTCAACAGAAACATCAAGGATCCCCACGAGTGGAAACTAGATCCACAAATATTTGCAATAATAACTCAGAAATGGGGCCTTCCAGACATAGACCTGTTTGCCAGTCCTCAAAACTATCAGCTAACAAAATTTTGTACAAGGACATTTCACCAACAAGCTTGGAAAGTGGACACACTTTCATTCAGTTGGAAAAACCTAACAGTATATGCCCTCCCTCCATTGCCTCTCCTCTTAAAGGTTCTTCTGAAAGCCAAAAAGGAGAGGCCACGACTGATTCTCATAGCCCAGACTGGCCACACCAGCACTGGTACCCGCTATTGAGAAATATGGCCCACAGCCCTCCACGGATATTGCCTCAAATCCCCCATTTGCTCACGCAACAAAACAATCAGATTCTTCACAGCCAGCTCAAAACTTTAAATCTGGCTGCATGGCAAATCAACTAAACATCCAACCAGCTCCTCTTTCACAAGCAGTTCTGGATGTTATTCTGGAAGCCAGGAGGCCAAGCACGAGGAAGGCTTATTCGGACAAATGGAAAAGGTTTTGTGCCTGGAACCAAGCTAAAGGCCAAAACACAATTCAGCCTCACATTCTACAGTATTTAGCTGAGATGTTGCACAAAGGACTTTCTTTTTCCTCCATTAAAATCCATGCTTCAGCTATTTCAGCTCACTACAACACGGATCCACCTTTATTTTCACATCCTCTTCTAAGGCAGTTCCTCAGAGGGGCAAAAAACATTAGACCACCCAGGAGAGCTCCTACACCAACATGGGACCTCACTTTTGTTCTGGAAAAACTAACGCTACCTCCCTTTGAACCAGCTTTCTCTGCAGATCTTCACTTCCTATCATGGAAGACTGCCCTGCTCCTAGCAATAACTTCAGCTAGGAGAGTCTCAGAGCTACAGGCACTAATGGCTGTGGAACCTTTCCTAATTTTTAATCAAGACAGAGTTTCTCTACGAACTAATCCTTCCTTTATGCCTAAGGTGGTTTCCAGTGTGGCTTTAAATCAAACCATCCACTTACCCACCTTCTTCCCAAATCCACAGAACAAAGGTGAGATACTCCTGCATTCCTTGGACATTCACAGGCAACTTCGTTACTATTTGGACAAAACTAAGGCTTTCAGAAAATCTGACCATCTCTTTGTATCCTATGCTACAGCTTCTCAAGGGAAGGCTATATGAAAGCAGACCATATCTAAATGGATAGGTCATTGCATACGTTTCTGCTATACCCATCATGGGAAACCAGTTCCTGCTACCATTAGGCCCCACTCTACCAGGGCAACAGCTACCTCAGGCGGGTTCCAACCAAGGAGATTTTAGAAGCTGCAACTTGGAGTTCAGTACACACCTTTACCAAACACTATCACTTACCTCTTTACTCTAAGACCAGGGCGGGCTTCGCCACTGCAGTTCTGCAGGGCCTTATAGCCTCCACTAACCCTCTATGATACCTGCACCCTACCTTAGCTTTGGGATTCAACCCAAGTGTGATGACTGCAGCAGGGTAACACGATGAACATAGTACAGTTTTGTACCTACCATAAATGTAGATGTTCGAGTGTTCACCCTGCTGCAGTCCAGGTTACCCTCCCTCCATCCCCTCTGATCTACTGACTAAATCTCTTCAATCCCTTACTGATGTATTTGCTTATAGCTGAAGGGATTTTGTGTTTGTGCATAGGTTACTCCATTTGGTACTAATTTCTGACCACCTTTTCTGGGGGCACCTGACATCTGGGGCAAGAAAAACTGAAGAAAATGGCATTGGTTGCACTATATATACCCCTGGCGCACTGACATCAGGGAAGAGGCGACAGCAACCGACGCCGGACCAAGACTTTGGAATTCCGGCGACTGCGGGACCGCCTGACGACAGGTTAACCCAAGTGTGATGACTGCAGCAAGGTGAACACTCGAACATCTACATTTATGGTAGGTACAAAACTGTATTTTACTGATAGGCATACCTCCAAAAGAACCTGACTGAATTGACCATTTGTACGCAGGAGAATAGAATGCTGATAAATGCATCAAAAACTAAGCATATGAGATTTGGGAAATGTAAATTGAAAGGTGAATATTTTTAATACAGCACAGTGATTGGAAGTCTAAATTCATATAAGGACCTGGTAGATCCAGCTATGAGTTTTTCTAATCATATCAACCTATTGGTTAATGATAAATGTGAAGTTGTTCAATTTCTCCATTCATTCTTCAGTGATGGGTTCAGCTCCGACACAGCCGTTTAGCAAAGCTCAAAGTTTACCTGTAGCTCGAGACCACTCCCCTTATCCCATCATGCACTGCTGGAATTACCTCAGATCTAGTTTGATGCGGCACTGATCTCTTGGTTTCCAGCGTTGTTCGAGACTTTTTGTGAGATAATTCTGCATATTAGCAAGTTTTGTTTTTCATTTCTTCATATATATCTATATATATATATATATATATATATATTCTTAGATATATTTAGACTGTTGTTTAGAAGTGTTCTCCTTTCCCTTTCATAGCTTTTGCTTCTAGCACATTATTCGTAACTTTTTTGCTTCTTGGCCCTTGGCCTGTAGTAGTGTAGACTAGTTTAGGAGTTTATATTAAAATTTTAAATTTTTATATTGTATTATATATATAACTGGAGTGGCCCCTTTGGGCTTTTGTTTGTGATTGTATGCATGCGTTTTTTGGTAATAGTTTGATAGTTTTTCTATATACATATATATATATATATATATATATATATATATATATATAATGTCTGAAGGTAAAGAAAAACACCCGAAGTCTGGTTTTAAAAAATGTCCAGACTGTGGACAGAAAATGTCTGTGACAGATGCACATATTCAGTGTGTTTATTGTTTGGGTGAGGTGCAACTTCAGGAGGCCTGCAGTATCTGCCACTCCTTTTTTACTAGGGTGCTTGCTGAGAGGAAGACGAAACTTATAGATCGAGGTCTCCTTAAGCACCCTTTTATAAAAGCTTTATCTGACCAGGATGGGGCCAGCAAATCTTCAAAATCTTCCTCAGAGTCTAAGGCAGAAAAAATCAAAAATAGTGGAATATACTGTGACTTTGGCTCCACAGCCTTTGGAGCCGACAGTCTGTTCTTTTCGGAGCCGGGGCTCTGGCTTGGAACCAATCTCCGAGACTCCCTCTTCTCCACTTCTCCAGTCAGCACCATCAGCGTTTTCTTCCAGGTCCTCTGTTAGCCTTTTGGATTCGGACATGGATCTACTGATACAGAAGCTATCGGCACCAGGTCTAGCTAAATTGCTGTCAGTTCCGACCTGGACGTCGGAACCAAAGACTACACTTCCGGAATTGACTACTCCTCAGAGCTGCATACCTCTCAACCTAGAAACATCAAAAATCTGGACAAGGCCCATGAAAAATAGGTACAAATCTGTACGCTGATTAACATCTGATTTGCATACATAATTACGTAACCCCACCCACTCCAATGGAATTGTGGGATACCAACTTTCAAATGCAAACCGAAGAACAGGCAACCAAAATATTGCACCAGAGTCCCCCTGCAGCCACTCCGATGTCCCATTACCTGGCTATTTCACCCCATTTACCATAAACACTAATGTGTGCATACTGCTTTACTTCTACAATGATTATTTGGATTTTATTTTTACAGCACAACAATGCACAAAAACTAAGACATCTGGTAAAAGCAATGCTGTCTAACAATGAAAATAGACATGGCATTAAAATTTGTCTGTCCTTGAAACTTAAATTAATTAAACCAGCACACCACATCCAAAGAAAATGCATCTGGCCAGTAGTGGATAAAGATGACCATTGGGCTGTTTTCAAATCATTGGCCCCTTGCATATAAAACAAGAAGCATATATGTGTTCTTTTCTTTGATGCACCTTCCAGACTTTATTAAATATATTCCTCGTATAATACAGCATACTTGTTAGACAGACTGCATTTTAAATTTATTGTTTAAACATTTTTCCAGTAGACTGTACTGTAGGCAATGAAACAATACATGAACCAACTGCCCAATTCATGAACATCTCCCTCATAAAAGTCTACTTCCACACCACACCCACACTATAAGTAGAATGACAACAGTGTAAGCCGTAGGCATCTTGCACAGTTTCTCACACATTTTCAATTTCATTTTTTTTGGGGGGGGGGGGGCAAAGGGACAATAACCAGGGACATGTTTTAAACATTGCTTGTATAATTTTGTAAAGTTGCTAGAATAAAATGTATTGTTACCATCATGCATTTCACTAGTAAAGTTTGAACCCAGGACCCTATGCACTACAGTCAGAGCAACATACCACTATGCTAAATCAGTAGTTTCTTGAAAAATAGGAAGACTGAAACTTACTGGCTATCATTTAGTGAATTCATTTCTCACTTCTCACCACAGCTCTCAACATCTTAGCACAAAAAACCTGGACAAACAAAGCCAATAATGGAGGAATACAAATTACTATAGTTCTCAACTCTTAGCAGAAAATACCAGAGGGAAAGGGAATACAAATTAAATTCTCACTATAGCTCTCAACTCTTAGCAGAAAATACCTGAGGGAAAGGGAATACAAATTCATTTCTCACGATAGCTCTCAACTTTTACCAGAAAATACCAAGGCAAAGCTCACAAGTGGTGGTGGCCAGGGACTTTAGGCCCTTTTTACCCTATACTAAAGCTACAGGGTTTGAGCCTGAGTACTTCTAGCCTTGAATGGGTGGCATTTTCACACACACACGTTCTTTCATGCTGCAGATACAGCTCTGCTCACATAACAAGCCGTTAATGCTGCCAGCCAGTTCAGTTCCTAATGCTGAGAAATGAAGCTCAACTTATGCATAAACAACGCACACCGGTTACCTTCACTTCATTCATTCTGGAGATACAGCTCCACTTGCATAAGAAGCCGTTCATTTCTTAATGCTGAGAAATAAAGCTCGACTTACGCATAAACAACACACACACACTGGTTACTTTCAGTTCTTTCATGCTGCTGAAGCCAGTTCTTCCATGCTGCACACTCTGCTCGCATAAGAAGCCGTTCAGTTCCTAATGCTGAAGCTCTGCTCACATAACCATTAGAAGCCAGCCAGTTCAGATCTTAATGCTGATAAATAAAGCTCAACTTACGCATAAACAAGTCAGAATGTAGTTCCATTCATGCTTATTAAGCTTCTCTTGCATATAGTTCCCGCAGACATTTGCGGCCAGCTGGAAATGATGTCGGCAGGATATGAGCTCGTGCAGCTCAATTCTGACTGGCTGGTAGCCCTGACGGCATCGCGCACTTGATGACATCATCGCTAACAGCGCAAAAATTTAAAAACATAAGGGAAAAAATCGGAAATGAAGGGGTGCCACTCGGGAATCGTGACACCCCTTCATTGGGACCCCAAAACCCTGTAAAAACTGAGTAATTTGGTATGGTTGGGAGGTATGCCGAGCTGTACCAGTCCTTCGGAGCCAGAGGAGGCTGAATTGATGATTGTAGAACCCTTGTAGCCAATGGCTATTCCAGTGTTGTCGGCTCCATCTGCTCGGACATCCTCTGCACCGACCGAGGACTCTAGGAGCTGACGCTCCCCTGTCGGATCCGGGGAGGATAGTCACACTGACTTGTTGGTGCCGACTCTTCCTCTCGGGGCTTCGGCTCGGGTGAGCTTGGTTCCTCCCTCGGGCTCGGAGCCCACGGCATCGGTGCGGGAGGGGATTGTGGTCCTTTCGGGTCCGTCGACTTTTTCCCATCGGAGCCATGATGCTTTCAAAGCCATGAGATGAGTGCTGTCTCCAAAGACTTCCTCATCACCAGGTTTGGCCTCTTCTTCCCTTAAAGTGCTTGTGTCTGCTTCTGCTACCGTCGGTCACCCCAAGTGTATTGACCCAGAGCCTCAGGTAGGCCCACTGGGAGCTCCCTGCTCTTCTGAGACTTCCCCAGAGGTTCCCACTGAGGAAGTACCCAGAAAGAGGCTGTGCAAGAGGAGGCACTTGGACTCCCCACAGGAGTCATTGACATCTGACACCAACTTGGATGAATCAGAAGGGTCCCCTCAATCCCCCTCTGAGGACATCTCCTTTGCAGAGATACTCGAGATCCTTAGGCAGAGGGGTTATTGGCAGTCCAAAAGCCCTACTGAGGATGAGTTGGTTCTTCTGAAGGCTTTTGGGTTTCAACCTTCTACCTCCTGAGTGTCTCCACCCTACGATGAGCTTATGCAATTGGACTCTCGTAGGGCATGGGAGTCACCGAAGTCCATGGAGCCTGTCCCTTGGGGGCCTAATAAATTTATTTCTGCCCCCATAGATAAACCCTTTCTGTCTAAAGGAGTTCCTGTTGATACCATGGTGGTGGCGGCAGACACCAAGAAGGAATTGTCTGAAACTTCCATGTCTATCCATCCTCCTAACAGAGAGTCCAGGATCATGGACAGATATGGGAAACGCATGTTCAGTTCAGCGACTTTCATTCTGAACTGTCTGACCCATTTCACCAAACTGCAGAGAGATCTCCTTAAGGAGCTGGGAGATTCTCTTCAGGGTACTGTAGCTACAGGCGTCTCTGCCAAAGTTTCTGCCCAGCTTGCTACCCTTAATTCCATTGTGAACTTATCTATGCATCTCATATCATATGCAGCGGATGGTTTGAGTAGGGCTAAAGGTACAGGGATTGCTCTTCGCAGGCATGCCTGGATGCGCCTCTTTTCCTTTGCGGAGCCTTTCCAGTCGTCATTCATAAACACCCCGTTTGACGGCTCATCCTTGTTTGGGCCAAAGGTAAAGGAAACCTTGACCAGGTGAGAACAGGAGGGAAAGACTCTGCTGTAGGAGTCTGTTTTTCCAGCCCTACTCGGCCTTATCCCAAAGGCCATGGGAGAGGGGGGGTGATGTCGTTTTGGAAAACCCAAGGAGCCTTTCAGGACACATGTGGAGAACCCCCCTCCAGGGGCAGGGAGGGGGTAATAATGGAAGACACCGCCCTCACGGCAGAGGGGGTCTGCAACACCAGGGTGACAGAGATTAGTTCTCTGGCCAACCCTACCAGCGCTCCTGAGAGGATGTCCAACTGTCCTGCTCTGGAGGCAGTCGGGGGTCACTTATCTTTGTACACAAAAGCCTGGCTAGATATTACAGACAACAGATGGGTACAAAGCATCATTTCCAGAGGGTATTTCATACCGTTCTCCTTTCCACCCCTTCCTGTCAAGGGAATCCTGGATGTTCCACCCAGTTACAGGGAACAAGCAACCACAGAGGTCCGCAAGTTGCTAGAAAATGAATCATCCAGCCAGTCCCAGCAGACCAAGCAGGATTCGGAACGTACTCAAGATTCTTTTTGGTTCCAAAGAAAACAGGGGACTGGAGACCCAGTTTGGATCTCAGCAGACTAAACCAATTTGTTAAAAAAGAGAAGTTTTGAATGGTCACACTTCAGTCCATACTTCCCTTTTTAGGGAAGGACAGTTGGATATGCTCGATCAATCTCAAGGATGCGTACTACCACATAAAATTGGCCAGACCATCCAGAGATCATCTGCATTTCCAGCTGGGAGCCAGTCACTACCAATTTCGAGCCCTTACCTTTGGTCTCACTACAGCACCCAGAGTGTTTACCAAATGTATGGCAGTGGTCACGGCTCACCTGAGGCATCTAGGATTCCAGGTGTTTCTGTATTTAGATGATTGGCACTCTGACACTCTGCAACCACTTAGGCATTACAGTCAACTTTGAAAAGTTTGCTTTCTCGCCATCGCAGCATATCGTCTTTATAGGGGCAGAGTTAGACACTTCACCCACCACTCTACCTCTTCCAGTCGAAAGGGTATTAATTCTTCACCAGCACATCACTTCATTGGTGTCAAAGAACAGAGCTGCAGCTGCAGAGGTCTTGAAAGTACTAGGGTTGATGGTGGCAGCAGTTTTAGCCATGCCATTGGTGAGGATGCATATGCGGATTCTTCAATGGCTCCTGTTCACTCAATGGTCTTACCAGGAATTGCCAATGAACCATATGATTCTGATTACAAACTCTTGCAAGAGGGATCTTCAGTGGTGGTTGACGTCCATGTATGTCACAGTAGGACACCCCTTTGTACTCCCGCCTCCAGTAGCCACTGTGACCACAGACGCTTCCCTGATAGGGTGGGGGGGGCCATTTTCAGGGAAAGACTGCCCAAGGCATATGGACGGATCAAGAGTAAAATTTGCATATCAAGGTTCTAGAGATGAGAGCGGTACTTCTGGCGTTGCAGTACTTTCAGGGCTCTTTTCCTCTAGGAGCAATTGCCATACAGACAGACAACGTGTCAGTGGTCTGGTATTTGAACAAACAGGGTGGGACCAAGTCTTACCTCCTTTGCTGAGAAGCCCTCAGAGTTTGACAGTGGGCTGTGTCATCCCAGCGCTTTCTGTTGGCAACGCACATCCCGGGGAGATCCAACGTGATCGCGGACAAGCTGAGCAGGCAGTTTTGTTGCCACACGAGTGGTCCCTCAAACAAGAGATTATGGACAGGATTGTCCATAAATGGGGCCAGCCTTGCTGCGATCCTTTTGCCAGCCGCATCAACACCAAATGCAGAAGCTACTTTGCCCTGCTACCCCCATCCGGGAGAACCCCCGAGGGATGCACTCGTACACGATTGGCCCCTGGGTCTCCTGTATGCATTTCCCCCAATTCCGCTGATACCCAGATATTTACAAAAAGCAAAGTCACTGGGAAGGACTGTCATTCTTATAGCCCCTCATTGGCCACGGCAGATTTGGTTTCCATTTCTTTACCATCATCTCTTGGAGGATCCATGGATGTTCTTCGTGTTTCACTGTTGCAGTCATTACATTTAGGGTAATATGCTGGCAGGTTGCTCTCAGTCGGCCTGAATTCCAAAGTCTTGGGTCCTGCGTCGGTTGCTGTCTCCTCTTCCATGACGTCAGGTCGTCAGGGGTATAAAACATGCAGCTGATGCCATTTTCTTTAGTATTTCTTGCCGCGCGGTGCCCGAAGCAGAAGCATTTCGCAAGTGCCGGTCGGCCGACTACTGAAATATTTGAGTTTGAGTTTCAGAACCGAAGTCTTCACTAAAGCTAAGTACCCCATTGGGGAAACTTTTTTCTTGCTCCATACCGATGTCAGAAAAAGTTAATAATCGTATTACTTGTGGGAAGCAAATACCTCATAAGTATTGCCATTTATACTGTATTCCTTGCCTAGGCCCTGATCACATCATGCCTGGCTGTCGGTTTTGTGCTAGATTTAACCAACACACTATTAAGCGTCGGTATATTTTTGCCTCAAAGTATTTTGGAAACAGATTTAACTACCCAGAAATGTCATCGGATAGCAATCCAACTACCGGAGTACATAAAAAACGCAAAGAAAAGGACAGAGAGAGACAGTCGAGGTCCAGAACCGACGACGAAGCTTCTCCTAAGCCAGTCACCAGTTCGCCGGTACTCAGTGAGGTGCTTTTGCAGCCCCTGATACCCACTACTTTCGGGTCGCAGGCCCCTACCCGACACCCATGTGGAGTCCGGCATGCAGTAAGATACTGAAAGTATTGGACCCACGGATGTATCTCCCTCAGATGGGACCGTCTTCTGAGGGTGTATTCAGACCTCAACATTTGTATATTAAACCGACAACAGCTGCAACATCAAAGACAAAAGCAACTTCTAAAACTAAAAAAACAACGCATGAGCCACGTGTACAGGCCTCTCTGCCTAAAAAACAGATGATCAAAATGGCTGAAGACCTTATTACCTTGATCAGGGGTACCCATCCCCCTCCAGATAAAAGGCCTAGGCAAGACACTGATTATGAATCTTCAGATTAGGTTTCTATTTCTTCTGATTCCTCTTTTGATCAGGAATTATCTATACCTCCCTGTGAGGATTTAGATGCAGAGGAGTCTATACCATCTGCATCACCTCCTGAGGATTATTCATTTGGAGAAACCCTGCATACTTTGAGGGAGCATTTTCACTGGGAGAGTCAAGATTTCTCAGAATCAAAAAAGAGACTCGGGATTTCCTTCTTCTCCCTCAGCACAGGCCTTTAGCCATACCCCCTGTTTCAGACATTGTGGATGATGTGTTTTTGGAGTCAAGCATGACCCCTGACTCCTTACCTCCAGCTCCCAGCAAGCCTGACAGATATTACAGGGTCCCTGACTCACATAAAATTTTATTTAGAAACTCTGCTGCTGATCCTGAAACTATTTCACAGGGTCCAAAGGGAGTTAAGGCCTCAACAGCAAAAAATCCTACCCCCTCTGACAGAGATTCAAGGGCACTGGATAGATGGGAAAAAAGGTTTATACGTCTGCAACCTTGGCAATTAGGGCCTTAAACTGTCAATTTCATATGCTCAAGTATCAACAACATGTTATGGGATTGCTGAAACAGAAAAGGATGTTGATTTCTGAATGTGCAGAAAACAAAGAATTGCAGGATTTATTGCATGCAGCTGAGCAGGTTGGAAAGCATACTTTACAATGTGGTTTTGATTTCTTAGAGGCCTCCTGCAGGGCCGCAGTTACTGGATCTTTGATTAGGAGGCATGCCTGGCTAAAGGAACAAAATTTGCCTGATCATGTTAAAGCTAAATTGCTAGATGCACCTTTACAGCATGATACTCTTTTTGGTATTAAGGTAGAAGAGGTTTTAAAGCAAATGGAAGACAAAGCTAAGTCTATGCAAACTGTAAAAGACTTCTTACAAGTGCAGCCACCAAGATTCAGTAGACACTGGCCTACAAAAAATTGGTCCTTTCCTGTGTCAGACAGAGCTCAAAGGGGCAAATCCAGATGCCCTAAGGGTTCCAGATACCAGGCGCAAGATTTATACAGGTCAGAGCAATGGGGCGCTTCTACCTCCAAATCTGGAGGAGATAAAGCGCAAACCTACAGAAAACAGTCCCAATGACTTCCCTCTGCCTGCACCAAGCACTTATCTTTTGACAGCACCCTTAAGGGGAAAATTAGCACTTTTTGCTCAAAATTGGCAGTTAATAACCCAGGGCATGTGGGTGTTAAGCATAGTATCGCAGGGATACATATTCCATTTCCATACTCTGCCAATGGCAAAAGGTTGGCCAGAACTGCCAAAAAATCAATGGGCAGAGGCACAGAAACAGGTTACATCCCTCATGGATATGGGGGCCATTCATCCAGTACCAGAACAGGAAAAAGGACAAGGTTTTTACTCAAGACTGTTCTTGGTACCCAGAAAGGACAAGGCCTGGCGGTCAATACTGGATTTATCGATTTTGAACACATACCTGGACATTCCAAAATTCAAAATGCTGACTTTGCAGCAGCTTTTGCCCATGCTGGACAAGAATGCTTGGCTGGTGACATTAGACCTAAAAGAGGCATACCTGAATGTCCCAATAAAACAGTTGTGCAGAAGATACCGCAGATTCAAGGCTGGCTTAATGCATTACCAATTCTCTGCACTGCCCTTTGGCTTATCTACTGCGCCCAGGGTCTTTACATAGTGCCTGGCACCAGTAATTGCATTTTGCAGACAAAAACGTATTCTAATATATCCTTACTTGGACGACTGTCTCATTCAAGCAGAGAACAAGGACATTCTTCTTCAACACCAGGCATTTGTGAAAAGGTTTCTAACATGCCTAGGGTACACAATAAATTAAAAGAAAACACAACTGGTACCCTCTCAAAAGATAACATTCCTGGGTGCAAGCTTGAATACAACTGCCCAGATGGCTTACCTCACACCAGACAAGCAAAGGCAACTGACTACTTACTTCAAACTGATGGCAACAAAAACCCAGTTATCTGCAAGACAAATTATGCAGGCTTTGGGCTTCATGGCATCCTGCATCCTACTGATTCCATATGCAAGACTGCATATGAGGAAACTTTAATCGTACCTAAAAAGTTTATGGAGTCAACATTGTGACAGTCTGGAAACGATTCCTCTCATTCCCTGCCTACAACAGTAGTTTCTATGGTGGGCAAAGGCATGTCACCAAAACATGGGATGTTCCTTCACTCTACCCCCTGCCAGCCAGACCTTAACAACAGACGCATCAGATTATGCCTGGGGGGCCCACATGGCGGGAAGATGCATTCAGGGCATACGGACCCCAAAACAAATGCATCTACATATCAACCAGAAAGAGATGCTAGCTGTTCAAAATGCTCTAACAGCCTTCAAGGACTTACTTCATCCAGGACAACTACTGATAAAGATGGACAACACCACAGTCATGTGGTATATAAACAAGCAGGGGGGCACACACTCATACCCCCTTTGCAGATTAGCCATGGCACTGTGGTACACAGCTTGGACTTACCAAATACATCTTCAAGCTCAATTCCTGCCAGGAAAGCAAAATACTCTGGCAGACGATTTAAGCAGAAACCTTATGGATCCTCACACGTGGAAACTAGATCCACAAGTGTTCAGCATGATAACAAAGAAATGGGGGAGCCCAGACATAGATCTATTTGCCCCTCCTCAAAATGATCAGTTGAAAAGATTCTGCACAAGGACTTATCACAGACAAGCATGGAAAGTGGACGCTCTATCCTTCAGTTGGAAAAGTCTATCAGTTTACGCCTTTCCTCCTCTGCCTCTTCTTCCCAAGGTCCTCCAAAAAGTCATACAAGAGAAACCAAAGATGATACTAATTGCCTTGGACTGGCCCCGCCAATACTGGTACCCAATCCTAAGGAACTTGTCTCAATACCCAGCTTGGACCTTACCTGAAAGACCTCAACTACTAACCCAGCAAAACAATCAGATCATGCACAATCAACTCCAGACACTGAACCTGGCAGCATGGCTGATCATGTAGTTATACAAACAACACCTCTTAGTAAAGCTGTGATGG
Source organism: Protopterus annectens (assembly GCF_019279795.1). Taxonomy (NCBI): domain Eukaryota; kingdom Metazoa; phylum Chordata; order Ceratodontiformes; family Protopteridae; genus Protopterus; species Protopterus annectens. Next base: position 297,814,226 of record NC_056744.1, read on the forward strand.
ATGTCATTTTGGAAGCCAGAAGGCCTAGTACTAGCAAATCTTATGCTGATAAATGGAAGATATTCTGTGTTTGGAATCAAGCACAAGGAACTGATACAGCAGAACCAGATATTCCACAGATATTGCAATACTTGACTGAGATGCTTGACAAAGGCCTATCTTTCTCATCAATTAAAATCCATGCCTCTGCCATTTCGGCTCAATACAATACAGAGCCACCAATCTTTTCTCATCCTTTAATAAAGCAGTATCTTAGAGGAGCCAAAAATTTAAGGCCTCCTAGAAGATCACCAATACCTGCATGGGACCTCAGTTATGTGTTGGAAAAGCTCACCCTGCCTCCATTTGAACCAGCTGCTACTGCTGATATAAAGTTCTTATCAAGGAAAACAGCTCTGCTACTAGCAATTACTTCAGCAAGAAAAGTTTCAGAGCTGCAGGCCCTCATAGCTGTAGAGCCTTTTATCATATTTTACCCAGACCAGAGGTGTCTCCGAGGACAAATCCTACATTTATGCCTAAGGTGGTTTCCAGTGTGGCTCTTAACCAAACTATTCATCTGCCAACCTTTTATCCAAATCCGCAGAACAAGGGGGAGAGATTTCTGCATTCCTTTGACGTACACAGACAGCAAAGATTTTACTTGAGCAGGACTAAAGCTCTAAGAAAAATTGAGTAATTACTAGTGGCATATGTTGCAGGATCAGAAGGAAAGTCTATTTCAAAGCAGACTATTTCAAAGTGGATAGGCCACTGCATTTGTTTCTGCTACTTACATCATGGTAAACCTGTGCCAAGGGCATTAGGTCTCATTCTACCAGAGCTGCAGCTACTTCAGCAGCCTTTCTCAGAGGAGTACCAACCAAAGACATTCTAGAGGCTACTACTTGGAATTCTGTTCACACCTTTACAAAGCATTATCATTTGCCTCTCTACTCTTAAGTCCAGGGCAGGCTTTGCCACTGCAGTTTTGCAGGGTCTTATAGCCGCACCTAATGCTGTTTAGCTCCAGCCACCCAACCATAGCTTTGGGACTCTACCCAAATGTAATGACTGAAACAGTGAAACACGAAGAACATAGTACAGTTGTGTACACTTACCATAAATGTAGATGTTCGAGTGTATTCACTGTTGCAGTCCAGGTTACCCTCCCGCCATCCCCCTTTCCTTCTGGAGTTTATCTTTCCTTCTCTGTCTTCTACACCCTATGTGGTGTATTTGCTTTTAGATGAAGGTAAAGTTTATATTGATGCATGTATATATATATATATATATATATATATATATATATATATATATATTTTTTTTTTTGCTACCTTTTTGGGGGCACCTGACATCTGGGGCAAGAAAAACTAAAGAAAATGGCATCGGCTGCATGTTTTATACCCTTGACGACTTGACGTCATGGAAGAGGAGACAGCAACTGATGCAGGACCCAAGACTTTGGAATTCAGGCTGACTGAGGGCAACCTGCCAGCCGATTACCCTAATTGTAATGACTGCAACAGTGAATACACTCGAACATCTACATTTATAGTAAGTGTACACAACTGTACTATCCTGGGCCCAGTTCCAGACCTTCTGACACACCTGTCAGGGGACCTCCATCCTTCCTTGCAGTCACTGAACCTAACCGCTTGGCTGCTCCAGTTCCCCGTATAGTCGGGCTTCATATTCTTTCATATGACACAAGTCAAATTTTGTTGGCCTCCCATAAACCTTCCACCAGAAAATTGTATCGTAGTAAGTGGAAAAGATTTTCTAAATCTTTTATCACTGACTCCTTCGATTTTGATACCAAAATGGTTCTGCCTTAGGCCTTATCTGATTGACCCCTGCCTGGGTCTTATGAGTGAGTGTTTGAACACTTTTCATACTCTGCTTGATTTCTTCCATAAATTTTAAGATAAACATTTATCAATCAGATTAGTCTGTAATCTGTGGAGGTGGTAGGGCCCTTGTTTGGATTTTGGGTGGACAGTAATGACTGATGACTTTGCTTAGGGGTTCCTTCTCGCACTCTGTTAAAAAGAGTAGAAGAAGTGGGTTAATAGGTTGACTAGCTGGGGTTCCATGAGATGATGCATCTCTGCATTTAGTCCATCCAGCCCTAGTGCCTTCTTTTAGGACACTTCTTTTTGGCTAAGCAAATCTCTTCTGCCGTTATGGGTGATGCTAAATTATCTACATGGTGGTATGGTAGCTGTGGGAGATTACATCTATGTCTCCGCAAGCAATCTTGCCACTGGCACTTTTTGGTTTTAAAATTGCAAGTGCTCTAGCATGCCAGACATTGTCAGCTTTGACCTTGCTGCTTGAGTGGTCTTCTTTTCATCTGATACTTCCTTAACAGGCACAGAAAACATGGCTCATGGGCTGTTTAAGTTCCACTGAGATATTAGTAGAAGGGTTGTAAATAAGGGATGAAATGTTTTCTTTTTATTTAAGTTTCACTATGGAAATGCTGGAAAACTGCTGCTACTCCATCAGTGATTTACTCTCCCCCAGTAGTCTAACACACTGACCCAAAAAAAGCACTTGAGTCTGCCACAGATACATTGACAAGCCCCCTTACTAGCATCTCTGTCAGTCCAGAGCCTTGTTATCTCAGGATCCAAGAAACTTCTTTGTGTAACAGAATAGCCAATAAAAAGAGGCAAACATATTAGGAGCCTGCAATTTGCCTCAATCCATTCCTGGCTGTGCAGCCTCAAAGTAGAACTAACAAAACAGACTGCACCTTGCACAAGACATAAATGTATACTTACAGTTAAGGCAATTAGTACCCAGCTGAACATACAGGACCATGTTATTCACCTGAGTGTAGTCAATATGTTCAACTCCCTTTTGCACAAAAGTAAATTAGCAACCAAAAAATTGTTCCTGCCTACAAAACTGTAGGAAAAAAGTAAGTACCGTATATTTTTAACCATATTGCTTTCACGTACCTAAAAATGGAAAAGGGGGTAGTTATATTCTCAAGATAAATGTGATACATTTAAAAATACAGTTAAGAAGACGGACAGTGGAATGAAACAGAATTTGTTAAATCAAAACAAAAACTTTATCTTTGAGGTTGTAGAAGCTCGTACAGTTGCTGTATATTACTTTGAAAATCCTGTGCTGTAGTGTAGCGTATGACTTAGTGATGGCAGAAGTGTAATTTGTAACAGCCATGTCAACCCTTTCATAGCTAGAGACAAGCAGACAGTATGAAACATACCTAAGAATTCAGTAAAGTTGCTAGCACAAGCTGTACAGCTCATGCTAGTAAGGCTGGTATTACAAAATGAGCCCTTTTGCTACTCAGAAAAATGCTAGCTGTGACGAGATAAGACCTCATTATCTGCTAATTTGCATGTTTCCTGAATCGCAGTAACTGCTCTTGTCAGCAGCGCATCCCTCCCTCCAGTCACTCTGTCACACATGCATAGACCAACGCACATGCACGCACCGCATTCCCTGTACCTGTCCCTCCCCTGTCTATGCTCCCATGGTCCCCCACCCCCTTAATACTTTATTGCCATTATGACACATATGTATTATTACCTGTTGGTGTAGTGTGTTTTGCCACCCTTAATCCCTATTACAGTTTACCTTCATTTGTGTGAAGTGCACATTAGCGATGGCAGATGTGATGCAGGACGATTTCAAAAGTCCATATTGACGAACCATGTATGGCCGAAATCACACCTGAGCGAATGCCAGTGTGCATTCGCTCATAAGAATTTGGCTTTTTGAGTGCAGATTACACTACAGTGGGGGTTGGAACATGTACCCCTTCCCCTCACTGTAGTACGATCTCGGAGTTAGTATATTAAAGTAGCGGGGAGTGTGAGGGGCACAGGGTGCTTGCCCCTTTGCATAATGGTGTTTGGAGACATCTGGTGATGTCTTCTAAATGTCATGGGGAGTGCACTGTTGTGATGCAGATCAAAAATGGTCAAATCTGGGTTTCCAGCAAACCATTTTTGACATTTGGGCTCACAAAGGTTCCGTAATTGCTCTTTAGAGTTGCACATATGCACGATTGCTCATTACATTACCAAATAAATTAAGGTAAACCCCCTGTTACAATGTCAGGGTTATTATGGCACTTTAAATAGTCATCCCTGGTGGTCTAGTGGTTCCCCCAGATCATCTTTATTATGTCTGTGATGTTATGACACATAACTTTATACCTGGTGTCAAGTGGATCCCCCATACCATGTTTGTGTTCAGCAGTGGAGTTTTGTCAGTGTTCAGTACTGCAGAGTGGTGGAGATGGCCATGTTGATCTACACAGCCAAGTTCTTTTTTGAATCGCTTAGCCATGTAGAAGTCTCCCTGAAGTGGTTCCGAGGGGAGAGTATATGGCTAATTATTATATGGGTTTCCACCAGAATGCCTCACTAGCATTCAGCATGGACACCGGGCATAGTCCCTCTTGCACTTATGTCAGCCCAGAGAAATCCAACTAAACCAGAAAGAAGCATTAGACTTTAAAGAAAAAAAACAGCAGCTAGAATTCAGTCTAGTTGATGGTTTACTTGGAGGGAATCATTCCAGATATGTATGCTTTATATTATTGTGATTTATTTATTAGCATTTGTTTACCAGGATAGTCTGACTGGGTACAAGGACCCTTTATAACAGAGGCAGAGGGTGAAAAGATCTACACAAAATATATACATTAAGTTTAACAAAGATTACAGGTAGAAAGAGGAGCACAAATCTAATAAAAACATTGTAACCAACTATCGTTATTGGTTAGTAGACAGAAAGTGCATGTTACAAAAAGGAGTAGGTAGTCTTAAATATTAAGCCAAAAGAGAGAGGAAATAAAGTATCTTGAACATTAAGAGCAACTAAGTAGAGCTATTGCATTAGAAAACTATCATATTTGCATTGTACATGTTGCAGCCATGACTAAAGGCCTTAATTAGTAGCAAGAGAGAAGAGAGTAAGATATGAATGAACAATCAACAGCATGGGGTAACAGAGGTGCAAGGAGTAGTTTATAAGGTACAGAAGAACAGTGGGAAGTAGATGATGGGATAATAAGTTGTAACACAGAAGAATATATTGTGAAGTAGTACATAGAATGGCTGTTAATGGATGTGTGTGTGTGTGTGTGTGTGTGTGTGTGTGTGTGTGTGTGTGTGTGTGTGTGTGTGTGTGTGTGTGTGTGTGTGTGTGTGTGTAAGTATATATATAATGTGTGTGTGTATATATATATATATATATATATATATATATAATTGTAAGTTTGAGGGGTGTAGAAGAGAAGGTTTAATGGAGGAGGTAAGAGAAAAGGTCTGGGATGGGTATCTACAGAGGATTCGTAGTTAAAGTGCAGATAGACAGAACAGGGTAGATTAAAGAATGTCCAGCAGTATTTTTTTATGTGGGTGAATATTTATGGGATTTGGAGGATGAGGGTTAGTATTTATTAAGGAGTTTAGATATTACCCAGATCACTAGTATGACTGTGTTTCTATCAGATGTTTAAAGGTTAAGAAGTTATGGTTTAGGGTGAGTGGGCTGGTGTTCCAGATTTTGAATGCAGAGGACATGCAGACTCCACACAGAAGGCTGGAGCGCCTTCTGTGTGGAGTCTGCATGTCCTCCCCACGGTCGAGTGACGTCTAAAGACATGCAGGTAGGTACGTGTGTGAATAGGTGTGCCTTCTTTGAAGGTTGGGCATTGGGCTGGCAACTCGGCACCATAAAAATCCACTGCCGGTCATTAGCGTTAGGAGTTCCACTGTGGCGACCCCTAACCGGGAAAAGCCGAAAGCAAAGGAGGAGCAGAGGGAGTCACCTGCAGAGTTATTAGAGTTATTAGATTTTGTGACTAGTGATAGGTTTTTTTTCTGTGTGGAGCAAAGGGTTCAGTTGTTGGGGGAGTACAGACTTATGTTGCTGCTGCTGGGGCTTTGATTTGTAGATGAGTATAGTTACTAACTGAATATAGAACTTAATGCTGGATCATGTTTTTGAGTGTCCCATTCTGACAAATTTTAGTAGGTGCTAGAAAGCATATATCTTCATAGTGGGGAACTTTTTACTATTTTGATATAGAATTTTAGATATTGTTTTTAAGAACTCTAAGCCATTATATGTTTTACTTTTGAATTTTGTTCTGTATGTATTTGTTGTAAATTTTCGAATTATACAGTCTGCTAGAACAGTAAACCACTGATTAATGTGTTGTGCATGCCATGTGATCCCACCTTTGTAAATGTTTAATGTTGTATGCTTCTCTTTGCAGGTGTATTGGATCAGTTCAACACCTAAAAAGTAAATATGGCAAAGAGTATATTCTGGAAGTGGGTATCAAAATGGAGATGACAGAAGAACAACAGAATGACCTTCATAAAGAGATATTGTGCATGTTCCCCCATGCTGTAAGACAAGACAGGTAAACATTTTGGAATTGTCTTTTTCTTTTTCTTTTTTTTTTTTCTTTTTTATGCAGAAGTATTCCATTGCAAGATCAGCTTCTTCAAGTAGGGATAATTCCAGAAACAAACTCCTTGTATTCCTTATGGGAGCTCTGTCCTTTTTTATTTGTCACTTTTCCCTGCTAAAAAAGAAAAGGAGTTGTTTGAAGAACTGGTAAATCCTTCAGCAACTCAAAAAATCAATTTTCTAGATTTTATAGCTGGAGAGCTGAGGGGGCTTAGAATTGCCATGTGTCAGGACATTTTTCCAGGAATTCAAGAAGTAAGGACTTCTGTTATCCAGGAATTCAAGAAGTAAGGGCTTCTGTTATCCAGGAATTCAAGAAGTAAGGACGTCTGTTATCCAGGAATTCAAGAAGTAAGGGCTTCTGTTATCCAGGAATTCAAGAAGTAAGGGCTTCTGTTATCCAAGAATTCAAGAAGTAAGGGCTTCTGTTATCCAGGAATTCAAGAAGTAAGGGCTTCTGTTAGGATATCTAGTTGTGGTGAGTGATGGTCAGATGGCTTGAGTCACTTTAAATTTCACCTTATTCTTGAAGTGCTTTTACTCATGTTGCTTACCATTTAATCTGGATTTCCTGTGCTTTACCCAAGTTCTGTTGTCAGAATAGTATCTTCTTGTTTTAACTGGCAACCTAGGAAGGATGAAAACTGACCAGCAACTTAATATTACTCTATTCAGACTCATCGTTTCATATTTCCATTACAGAAGGCTCTTAGAAAACCAGAACTTCCTTCTAAAGTTCCTACATACTATATAGTCCCTGATGCATACTTTGAAGATCTTCAGTCAAACCTTTTGTAAAATGTGCATCATATTCAGTCCGATTTATGGGTCTTGTAAGGAGAAATCTGTTTTAAATACCTTTGTTTCTTCTATTGCACAAGTCGCCTCTCATTGTTGAAAGTGGCTGTATGAATCTGTTGGTAATTTTATCAGGACTGTGGCCACTGATCCTGTTTTAAGCAGGTTTGCATTACTGAATTCTCAGAACCATCCAGGTAATGTAAAAAATTGAAACTTTAAGATCTAAAGTTGTTGTCTTCATTTGATCTTCAACCTGTGGGTTCCCAGATCCGGTACGGATCCAACTTGGCTGCATATCGAGCATCTGATCCAAGCTCAAAGCTCCTCCCTTACCCATAATGTCCCTATCTTCCTCCCCCAGATCTCATTTGCCGCGCTAATGTACTCTTTGCGATCTGTGCTCTATGCTAATTTGGTTGGGTAAGTGACTTTATTATTCCCTTTAGCTCTATTTTTTTTCTAATATACTTTCCTCCTTTCCTGTTTTTCTACCTCCCCTCACACTCTCTGCATCAGGTAAACAAAAAAAAAAACTTTTCTCTTCCTAACTCGTGTGCGTGGTGTCTGTGTGAGTGAGTGTGTTGGGTCATGTGGTTGGGAGTATGGCAGAAACTCCCAAACCAGGCTTCTGAAAATGCACAGAGTGTGGCCACAAGCTCTCTCCAGCTGATAGCCACACTCTGTATGTGTTGAATGTCTTGGGGCAGCCCATTTGGATACCTCCTGTTTCATCTGTGCCAGGTTTAATCCCCAGACACTGATGGACAGTAGAAATAAGTAGATTTTGAAGGGCCTTCTTCCCCCTGCTAACACCGGGGCACAGGCCTCTTCTGCTCTGGCTTCTACTTCCCTCTCCGCCCCGGCCTGTGGGACTCAACCTCCCATTAAGAGGTCTGGGGACAGAGACAAAACAGCCAAATCCAAGGACAGGGCCAGGAAGTGATGCCCAGATTGCTTGGCTTCGGCCGGCCCTTCAGTGAAAGTTAGTTCAGCCCCAGGATGGAGTCTCTCCGGCTCCATTCCCCCTCAGTTCTCTCTGGAGCCAGAGGAGCTTCAGACCCAGTCGCTGGTACAGGCTTCCCCTCACCGCCCCCTTATGCTAGTGTCAGTGGCCTCCTATTCTCACTCCACCCACAGCCTTTCTGAAGTGGAGATGGATAGGATGATGTGGAAGTTTATCTGCACTCATATACAGTTGGGAGTCCTGCCTGCCCCCTCTCCCTCTGGAGTGGGGGGCATGCAATCCACATTCATCTCTATTTATCCTTCTCTAATCCGACCTCTATTTCAGAGCCCTTGGATCCGAGGACACTTGGCGTCGAGGGGTTGGCAACGATGGTACCTTGTACATCGATGCTGGCAATGGGCCTGAGCAGGTCAGATCCGACCAGCTTGGATCGGCCCGGCTCTCAGAGCTGTTGCTTCAGCATCGGATCTGAGGAGATGGCGTTGGCTCCAAGTCTTTCAGAGTAGAGCCTTATCCTTGGTATCTCGGCACCTGGAGGTTTGGCTGTGGCTCCCCTGTTGCATCAGAGCCATTGTTCCTTTTCAGGACATCTGTTTCCCTTTGGCTTTCAACGTGGTGGAGAGGGTCCTCTCGATCCCATCAAGACCTCTGACGATCTTGTCTTTGGAGTCCATCCTGGCTCCCTCTGTTTCTGGAGTGGATCATGCCATTTTACATCTCAGGGGCAGCCTGTTGGCTCTTTGCCCCAGGGCGCTCCCTCTTGGGAGCAGTGAAATGTTGGCAAATCCTCCTGAGAGACCCCCACTGAGGAGGCTCCTCTTAAATGTATGTGCAAAAGGAGGCACTTGAACTCCCACTGGAGCCCCTCACAGAAGACACTGATTTGGAGGGAGGGTAAGATTCCCCTGGTCACCCCCCAAAGGATGTCTCCTTTGGAGACATCATGGGGAGTGGTCTGCCCAAAAATCGAACCCAAATGAATCAGTGTTCCTGGATGCATTTGTAGCAGGACCCTCAACTTCCTGGGTGTCCCCACCCGCGGATCCTTTAGTGGATCTTATTACATTTTGGGTGTGGAAGGTACTGGACACAGTTTTTCCCATCCTCAAATGCCCAGACAAGGTTTTTAGTCCCCCTTTGGACAGGGCCCATTGGACTAAGGGATCCCCAGTTGATGCCATAGTGGTGACAGCCACCTCTAAGAAGGAGCTCGCCCAGGAGAGCTCCATGGTCCCCCCTCCTGACCGAGAGTCCAGGATGAGGTACTGTTTTGGGAAGCAGGTGTAGGCTTCAGCTACCTTTTCTCTGTGATGTGTCTGCTGAATTATATGGCACATGTGGTTAGGCTGTAGCAAGACCTAATCAAGGAGGTCGCTGAGTCTTCTCATGGGTTCATGTCGGCGGAGGACAAGAAAGTGTTCTCCTCTCCCATGCAACCAAGGGCATCGCTAGAGCTGACAGTACAGGCATTGCCATCAGGCGTCATGCGTGGGTCCAGCTTTGTGCCTTTTCGGAACCCTTTAAGGCATCTTTTACGAATGCGCCGTGTGACGGATCCTCCTATTTTGGGAAGTCGGTACATGACACCTTAGTCCAGAGTGAGGAGGACAGGAAGATTCTGTCTGCTATTGGGATCTGTTTTTCGGCCTCTTAACGAACCTTCTCGAGGAATCAGTGAGGGGCCAAGAAGATGTGGTTCTGAAAATCTCAGAGCTATTCCCAGGACACTCACGACTCATCTTCCCCTGGTTATAGGGGGATTTGATAGATGCCACCCTAGAGGCAGAGGGTGTCTGCGAAATCATGGGTCTTGACAGCCTTTCTCAGAGAGACCCACACAGCAACCCTGAACAGTAGCCCAGCTGCTCGTCTCTGGAGGCAGTCGGGTGTCCCCTATCACTGCACCTAACAGATTGGGAGTCCATTATGGAAGATCGTTGGGTATTGCAAATGATATCCTTTCTCACATCACCTCCTCCACCCAGACACCTCCTGGATGTTCCACCTGCACAAAGGGAGGATGCAACACTGGAAATTGCAAAGCTGCTAGAAAAGTGAGTCATCCAACCCATTCCCCCAGACCAGCCTGGGTTAGGCATTTATTCCAGGTTCTTTTTGGTGCCAAAGAAGATGGGGGACTTCAGACCCATTCAGGATCTCTCCACCTTGAACCTGTCAGTGACCAAGATAAAATTATGGATGGTCACCCTTCTATCTATCCTGCCCTTCCTGCATGAGAATGATTGGATATGCTCAAATGACCTTCAGGATGCATACTACCATATCAAAATGGACAAGCGCTCTCAGAAGTTACTTTTCCTCCGGCTGGGGGCCAATCATTATCAGTTCAAAGCGCTCCCTTTTGGTCTTACCACAGCCACCAGGGTGTTCACCAAAGTGATGGCAGTAGTAGCGGCTCACCTGAGACGACAGGGCATACAGGTCTTCCCCTACCTGGATGATTGGCTCCTTGCTGCCCCTTCCAGGCATCAGCTCAGTCAAACTAGGGATGCCTTTCTTCTCTTAGCCCAGCAGTTTGGCATTACCATCAATCTCAAAAAGTCGTCACTGGCCCCGATTCAAACATTAGATTTCATTGGGGCTCGGATGGACAGGATTCGAACCAAAGTCTTTCTTACCTCATAGAGGATTCAGTCTCTGAAGCTACATGTCCTTGACATTCTCCAAGCTCAATCTCCTACAGCAGAAATGGTATTAAGGGCATTGGGGTCCAGGGCGGCCACGATTAATCTGTTGCCCATGGCACGTTTTCACATGCAGGTTCTTCAATGGACCTTCGCGGTCCAATGGTCTGTGTTAGATCTCCATTTGTCTCATCCTGTTCAGGTCTCTTGGGTGTGCAGCGACTCTCTTCTGTGGTGAAGACATTATCTGAATCTTGTTTGGTGTTGCTCTTTTCTTCCACCTTCCCCCTCGGCCACTGTGACCATAAATGCTTCCCTGCTAGGGTGGGGCACTGCTCAGGAAGGACAGTCCAAGGCACGTGGTCCCCCTATGAGACCAGCTTGCATATCAACTTCCTCGAGATGAGGGTGGTGCTTCTAGCATTGCATGCTCTCCTTGCCCATTTTCCCCCAGGGACGATTGGTATTCAAATGGACAATATATCTGTGGTCTGGTACAAACAGGGGGAACCAGGTCTTACCCTCTATGTCACGAAGCCATGAGACTGTGGGAGTTGACGATCTCCACCGGCCATTTTCTGGTAGCAATGCACATTCCGGGGAGGTCCAGTATTCTAGTGGACAGGCTCAGCAGATCTATTCTGATGCCTTATAAGTGGTCTCTGAATCCATCAGTAGCGAGACAGATTTTTCTCAAGTGGGGTCAGCCTTGTTGCGATCTCTTCACCTCTCCTTCCAATGTGAAATGCAGTGAGTTCTTCACTCTGAGTCCTCCACCAGGGGAAGCCCCCAGAGATGCTATGATTCCTGCTTGGCTCCCCAGTCTTCTGTATGATTCTTCCCTTGATTCCAAAATGCCTTTTCACAGGCTGGGAGCTTAGTTATCCTCATTGTCCCATTCAGCCCTCTTCGGGTCTGGTTTCCCTCTCTGTGGTCTTGTCTGGTGGCTCCACCATGGACATTGGATCCAGTTCTGGATCTTCTTTCTCATCCTTTAGGGATTTTCCATCCAAACCTGGACAGTCTGAAGCTCACTGCTTGGGTGCTCCAGTCCCATGATAGTCAGGACTCCCGGTTTATCTTCGCCTGAAAAAAGGATCCTGGTGATTGCTCATAAGTCTTCCACCAGAAAGGTGTACTCCAACAAATGGAAGCATTTTTCAACCTGGGCCTCACACCATGCTCTAGATCCCTTCACTGCCCCAGTTTATGCGGTTTTGGAATTTTTGGCAGGGATTTTTCAGCAAAGTGCAAGTTCTTCTACAGTCAAGGCTCAACTTGCAGTGATTTCTAATTTTCATGTAGGTGATAATATGGCTTCCTTAGCATCCTCTGTGCTGTGCAAAGCCTTCCTAAAAGGTGCCTTTCTTCTTCGGCCCCCAGGAAGGACCCAGTGTCGCTGTGGCATCTTACGTTAGTTCTGCAAGCTCTAGTTTCTTCCCCTTTTGATCCTGCAGCCTCTGTGGATCTGCAATTACTGTCCTGGAAGACGGCCTTCTTGGTTGCTGTTACTTTTGCCAGGAGGGTTTCATGCTTCAAGCTTTGTCGGTCAAACCTCTTTATATGGTTTTTTATAAGGATAAGTTATCTTTGCATACTAATCCATCTTTTCTACCTAAGTTAGCTTCGGAGTCCAGTAGTAACCAGGTGATTAATCTCCCCTTTTTTTCCCAAATTTTCAAAACAAGGGAGAATGTAAATTGCACTTGTTGGATGTGCACAGACAGTTATGTTTTTACCTGCACAGGGCTAAATCCATTCACAAGTCTGACCAGTTCTTCCTTTCCTACTCTAAACCCTTTTTGGGGTAACCAATATCTAATGTCACCATTACCCGTTGGATTTCCCATTGTATTATTCTGGCATATTCTGCTAGGGGTTTATCCCCGCCAGGTCATGTGAAGGCACATTCCACCAGATCTATGGGTACTTCAGTGGCCTTTTGGTCCAGGGTTTTGTTAGATGATATCTGCTGTGCGGCCACTTGGGCTTCATCTCATACCTTCATTCTGCATTATAATTTGGACATCATATCCAGGAATAGGGCATCCTTTGGCTCCGCAATGTCCTTCCATGAGGGCCTCCCAGGTGTTTAGTAGCTGGGGACTCTGTCCCACAGGTTGAAGATCAAATGAAGACAACAATTTCAGGTAAAAAAGTTATGTACTCATCATAACATTCCGTTTGAGTTGTTCTTCATTTGTCTTCAACCGTCCCTTCCTCCTGCCTTCCACAGGTTGTGTGGTGGTCTGACGAGTATATGCCGTGGTTACCTCCTGTGGGCCTCTTATTCTTCCCATTTTGGTTATACAGATGTTTAGTATGTGACAAGCTGTTGGGTCAAGTGTGGACGATAGTTGGGCAGCAAACTCGATCTGAAGGGGTATTATGGGTAGGGGGTGGAGCTTTGAGCTCTGATCAGATGCTGGATATGCAGCTGAATCAGATCTATGCCGGATCCAGGAACCTACAGGTTGAAGACAAATGAAGAACAATAACTCAGATGAAATGTCATGGTGAGTACATAACTTCTTTTTTTCCCTTGGTTAGAGATTTAGTGTTTGTTCCCTCTGTTGCAGAGGTGATCAAAATGTGTGATGAAAAGGGCAAGCTGATTCAGGAATCTCTAAGATTTTTCTGTCTTCCTTTTCCAAATTGTCAGCGGGATTTTTTTTTCTCCTGTGTCAGTTTTGGCAGAATACAGAATAAGCAGTCTCAACATAATTAAGGTAAACAGACATTTAAGAAGAAGTGACAAGGGAGTTCCAAAAAGAAGCCTCTGACCTCCCAAAACAAAAAACAGTCCAATATGTCTGAATGACTGAAGACCGTGTGACTCATTCCCAGCCTGGTCCCCTTTTTCATCCAGAAAGTCTTAATCTCTGTTTTTCTCTTTGGTAATAAATTGCTTCAGACAAATGAGTCCTGAATATCATTCAGGAAGGTTAAAGATAGCAGTGGGAGTAATTTCCTCCTTTCCATGGGGTCATTTCTTATTCTCCAGATTGAACTCTCTTGTTTCCTTCTGTTCTTCATCACATGCTGTCCCAAGTGATAAAACCATTTCTCCCTTGCCAGGTGGGCAAGAATTTTTATTCAAGGATGTTCCTAGTGTCAAAGAAGGAAAATGCCTGGACACCATTTCTAGAGATTTCTTTCCTAATCCTGTTTGTGATAGTTTCCTTATTCAAAATGATGTCATTTCACAACTTATTTCGTCTTTCTCTTTCAAGTTTCCTAGTAACACTAGACTTAAAAGATGCTTATCATCACATCCCTGTTCATCAAGACTTCAGACATTTCTTAAGGTTTTCTGTGTGTAGATCACCTTATCAGTTCTCTGACTTACATGGTTTCTGTCTTTAATTTCTCCAAGACTTTTGGGTTTCTAATACAGTGGAGGGAACGGGACCAATCTCTAAGTCAAATTATGATTAAAGTTCAAGAAATTAGTGTTTCAATCTTTGATGCTAGCCAGAAGTTCTCTTTGCAGCAACACCAATGTGCCCGGAATTGACAGCTTCTGCAGTTCATGCAGGGTTACATGTATCCATAACTTATCTAAATAAAACTGTAAATTCTTTTCTATGAGACCCATTGCTTCTACTACTGTTAGAACTGTCTGGGTATCCTTCTTTCACATTGCCTTCGTTTTTGCGTGCATGTCGTGTTATTTTATGGCTTTATGTCTTTACTCTGCATGTAAAACACTGTAATTAATGGGTGTAGCAATTTCAATGATCAGTGCTGCATTTGTCTTTTTTTCGTGGACTACCTTATCTGGTTTTCTTGTATCTGTTTTCTGAACTGTTTGTAATGGGTGATCCCATGTGATATAAACTTCATCATTCTCTGTAATGCTTTGTTGCTCTTGTTTCCAGTGCTTCTCAGCTACTTCAATATTGTAATGTTTGCACAATCTCCAGTGTGCAGTCTTGCCACATTATTATGCCTTTCAGTATACAAGCCTTCTGTCATTAGTGTATCACACCCAACAAGATGCAACGGTTTCCAATTCTGTTTTAGAAAACCTGCAGTTGTCTAGTTCTCTTACATGTTCATTCGACTTTGTATACCAACTTGTACGTAATCCACTCTCCTGAGTCGCCAATATTAAACGTTCATCTTTAGTTTAAAGTCACCTCTCCTTAACCATTCCTATGTTAGATCCTGATAGAATTTTCTATACTTGCAACTATATTTATGCATCTTCCACATTTCTTGACTTCTCATCTGATCCTTCACTGTATATTCTCTTTTATTTTTTGGCACATTCAGTTGCTGCCTGATTTTTATCTGTTTCTGGTTTGAGTTCCATTATCACTTGACACCGATATACTTCTGCTAAACTAAGCAGGGAAGTCATCTTAGACTTGTTCTCCTTATGTTTTAAAGCTTTCACTATGTTTGGATTTTGTGAGGTCAGCAGATATTTATACAGTCCTACAACTGCAGATCTGTACATGTAATCAATTTTGTGAATGCCCATACCTCCATCAGAATGAGGAATACACTGATTTTTATAAATCCTTTGATAAGCATGAAGCATTTTTTTTGTTTTCCAGTCTAACTGATCCAGTACCTCTTGGAGCCAGTCAATCACTCCAAAACTTTAAGTTAGAACAGGAAGAGCAAATTGGTTTATAGCTTGGACTTTGTTTCTGGATGTCAGGGCCGTTTTCAGTATTACTTTTATTCTTCTAAAATATTCCTTACTAAGTTTTATTCACATTTGTTCATGTTTTATTGTCAATCCTTCATCAGTTCCCAGATATTTATGTACTCCTCCTTGCTCAGGCTCTTCTATATCACATTCTTGTCCCAAACTGATGTTTTCTTGGTGCTGCAGCTTCCCTGCTTTAAAGGTTGCTTTTGCACATTTATCAAGACCAATTGACATTCTTATGTCATCTGAGAAAGTTTTGACCACTTACCTTTGCGTTTTCAGTTCCTCATCTGATGAACTATACAGTTTTAAATTATCTGCAGAAAGAAGATGTGAAGTCTTTACACTTTGTTGTTTTCTGGGAGCCAAATCGTAGCCATAATCTAACCTGTTAAGTAGACAGTTTAATGGGTTACGGTCAAGACAAAAGAACAGCAGTGACAGAGTCACCCTGGAATATCCCCATTTTTATCCCTGGGATAATAATTTGGCCTTTATCATGGCTTAGCTACAAAGTGATTTGCCACTGTTTCATGATCACTGTACTGTAATCGATCAGTGTAGTGTGTATGTTATACATTTGTAAGCACTTTTTAATCCATGAATATGGGATGCTGTCAAATGCTTTTTTGTAGTCTGTCCTTGCCATACTTAGGTTCTTCCCCTTTTTACAATTCTCCATTATGATTTTAACAACAAATGATTCTTTGTTACATATGACTTTCTTTTGCTATCCTTTTGTTCTGTTACCATGATTGAGTTTCCTTGTAAATGACTATAAAGTCTATCAGCATCAATTCAAGTGTATAGTTTATACATCGTTGGAATGCATGTTATTGGTCTATTGTTTTTAGGATATCTTTTAGGTCCACTGTTATGGAGAAGTATCATTTTTCCTGTTGTTAATCAGGTTGGTGTTTGTGCGGGGTGCGCATATAAATAGTTCTTACTCATAGCTGAATCTTCATGTAAAGATGTTAATACTTTTAGCCCGAAGTTGGGTACTGCGTCTGGGCCTGGGGTTTTACAGTTAGGAGCTTTTCTTAGTTTTGTTTCAATTTCTTTGTCTGCTACTTCATCCCATTTCATATCCTGTACATCTGAATCTCTTATTCTTTCTTTTACTTCTATCCAACCCTGGGGGCTATCCACTGCACCAAGAGTGTTCACAAAGTGTCTTGTTCCAGTTATGGCTCATTACAGGATACAGGATATTCAAGACATTAGTGTTTTTTTCCCATATTTAGATGTTTCAAAGTGTCAGGAATCTCTCTCTCAAATGAGAGATTTCTTACACAAGCTGGGATTCCAAGAGAACATTAAAAAAAATTTTTCTTGATTCCCCCTCATACAGGATTGTCCTCTTGGGATATCAACTGGACACCTCAGTTGAAAGAGCTTTTCTACCGCAGGAAAAAATAGATCTTTATTTAGCTCTGTTCTAAGGTTTTCCATACAAACTTCAAGGGAATACTTCAGGATTTTGGGTGTCATGGCATATATGATTCTCATGATACCCCTGGCAAGACTCCACATGAGAAAAATACAGTGTTATCTGAAATCTCTTTGTTCACAGCATAAACACCCTTTATCTTTTCAAATTCCAGTGCTGGGGTTTGTCAGAAGAGAAATCTTTTGTTAGAGACAACAGATATTCTTAAATCCAGATCTCCCATTCTCCCTCCCTGTTCCAAAGCAGTCAGTCACCACAGATGGTTTGGACTTTGCTTGAGGAGCAGTGTAAGAAGGGATGAAAGTGCAATGGGTGTGGGACACCAAGGCCAGATGCAAGCACACAAATATCTAGGAGATGCATGCCCTAATCAAGGTACTTAGTTCTCCAAACTATTTTTGGCCCCTGAGTGGTTTCAGATAGTGCTACAGTCAGGCAATGCATTAATAAGCAAGGGGGGACTAGGTCATACCCCTTTTGCTGATTAGCCATGTTAGCTTGGGATGTAGTTTCACAGCAGAGTCTCACTCTGCAGTCTACAGTCATCCTGTATTCCATCAGAGCAAAATTGTGTGGCAAACAAGCTGAGCAGGACCAGGGCAGTCCCATATGAATGGAAACTAGATCAGGGATGTTCCTGCATTTTATCCATCTGTAGGGATTTTCTCAAGTAGATGCTTTTGCCTCATCTTTGAACAATCGGCTGGTAAGATGCTATATCTGGACTGTATGTTAGAAGGCCTAGAAAACAGATGCCTTTTCTTTTCTTTGGACTGGAATGTTTGTGTATGCTTTTTCACCCTTTCCTCTGATATCCAGCCTGCTTCTGAATCCCCTAAGATCATTGTGGTGACTCCCTTCTGGCCTAGACAAGCGTCATCCTCCCTTCTTTTGGAAACTGACAGGTACATTTACCGTAAGCATCCCTACACACTGTATCTACTCACACAGAAAAGGTGTGTTTGATACACTCTGACATCATTCTTCCTGGATTATAGGGTATTAATTCAATTTAGACATTTTTGCAGCAGCTATTAATAGAGGCAAGAAAGCCTGCTACTACAGTGTCATTTATTAACAAATGGAAAAGGTTTTCTAGTTGGTGCCAACAACATAACCAGCACCCATTCCGGGTTCTCTGATTTTACAATATTTGTCTGAGTTATTGTCTTATGGCCTTTTTTATTTCTCCGCCATGGATCATGTAGCAGCCATTTTATTATGTTTGCTTATAGATCCTCCTCCTTCAAGGCAATCTCATGTCAAAATATTTCTGAAAAAGGTTTCGCATAAGAGGCCTCCAAGTACATGGGCAGTCCTTCCTTGGGATCTTAATATTGTGTTAGAGATGCTAACATTCCATTTCAACCAGCTAATCAGTCTGACTTTTGGTTATTAACATGGAAAACAGTTTTACTGATTGCTTTTAAGAAGAAGGGTATCTGAGTTACAAGCTCTTGTATTGAGTCAGCTCTCCCTCAGTTTCATTAGGGAAGGTTTTTTTTTTGAGACCTAATCCTTCTTTTCTGCCTAAAGTGGTGTCTGTGTTTACTTAAAACCAAACTAACTCTCTTCCCCATTTTCTTTACTGAACCTAATAAGGGAGAAAGGATACGTCATACTGTGGGTGTCTACAAACAACTCAGGTGCTATCTTGAAAGAGCTAAATCTTTCAGATTTTTGGATCAATTGTTTATTTCTTGTGAAGGTAAGAAGGGACAATCTGTGTCAAAACAGACCATTTCCATATAGCTGTCTAAGGGCATTACCTATTCTTGTATGCAGAATAACAAATTTGTTCCAGAAAAGGTCAAGGTCATCTCTACCAGGGCCTTGGCTTCATCTGTAGCTTTTGAAATGGAATGGATTGTAGAAATATTCTAGAAACTGCTACTTGATCCTCTGTGAATAAATTTATAAAGCACTTTAAGCTTGATTCTGCTAGGTCCAGACCAAGCTTTGCAAGGACCATTCTCCAGGGGCTTTTGGACTCTTCTTCTTCTACCTCCCAAATGTAGTTAGCTGTGATAATCTGCCCATGTAGCTAAGTGTACTGCAGCAGTGGTCAATATCATGAATGTAGAAGAATTGTGTAAGTTTAGACATTTTGCAGAAGTGCGTGTGAAGAAGAGTTGAACCATGTGATGGGGGCATAAGATGCAGATAGAGATGTGAGTCCTCCCATTCCCTTTAGTATCAAGAGTGGTTAGGACTGGCCCAGAATCTCCTATATTAGCTCCTTTCCCAGCTCATGTTTTAGCATTGGTGACTCTGCAGCCAGTCCTGGCTTAATATCCGTTCCTTCAGCACTGACCACAGTTTCTGCCTTAGCGCTCAAGGGACCTAATCCAATGCAATCAATTGCACGACTGTCTGGGACAAGTTTGTTGTGAGACAGATGATGCAACACCATGTCTTCGGTAACTTTATCGGAGTTGTTTCATTCAGCAACGTTATCAGTGTTAGAGACCTCTACCTTCGAGTGTTTGGAAATGATGTAGCAAAATTAGTGCTCCAGCCTTGAGCTCCTTCAAAATATTTTGCCCATTATGCAGTTGTTGTTGTCTTTCGGCTTTTCCCGGTTAGGGGTTGCCACAGCGGAACTTCGGTCTGCTAATGATTGGCAGTAGATTTTGACGAATGCCGAGGTGCCAGCTCAATGTTCAACCATCAACGAAGGCACGCCTTTTTACGCATGTCTTTCGAACGCCCACCCAACCGCGGGGAGGACATGCAGACTCCACACAGAAGGCACTCCCTGCACTCCAGCCGAGAATCAAATGGGAGAACATCTTGCTGTGAGGCAACAATGCTACCGCTGTACCACTGCGGATTCTGTGTGGAAATATCTCAGATCTCATTTGCTACATTTGCAGTCAGTCACAGATTTCATAGTTAGTAAAAGCAAGTAAATTACCATGATCCCCTCCTTAAAACCTTCCAATTTTTCTACTTTATGGATATTCTCCTTAGTATTGCCCATTTTTCCTTTTGGAAGAGCAGAAGTAGCTACTGAGGAGGGTGTACCAGATCTAGATAAGGCTGATAGTACTTCTCAGGTTGTGGGGAGGATTACTTCATCTCCATCAAGGTTAGACATTCAGAGTTCTGTGGGGTCGGCTCTACCCCATGATGTCCTGTCTTCTACATCTCAGACCCAGCATAAATCCATGAGTCATAGCCGAGGGTCACACCTTAAAAGTACTGTTTAACTGCAGCAGGGGGAGTTCTCTGAGGAATGGGGTCATACCTCCTATTGTTCCTAAAAAGAAGACATGCAAGAGGAGGCACCTTGACTTCTCATTGGAGATTTTCACTTCAGACACTGATTTGGAGGATCAGGAGGGTTCCTCTTGGTCCACTCTGGAAGATATCACTTTCAGTGACATCTTTGAACTTGTATAGCAGAGGTGATCCTAGCTCACATACCCACCCTAAGGATGAGGAGATTCTCTTTGAGGCCTGTGGCTCTGCACCCTGTGTTTCTTGTGTGGTCCTTCTGTAAGATCATCTAATTAATGTAGCCATTAGGCAATCATAACAAGATCAGAGCTGTGGACAGACTAGGGAAATGGGTGTATACTTCAGGCACCTTGCACCTAGGGCCTTGACATACACCACTCATATAAAGTGTTTTTGGAGAGATTTGAAACAACAGGCACTTTCCAGTCTGAGCATCCAGTCTGAGCAGACCCCCTACATTCGATGCCAGGAAGCAGTTGGAAAGCTCACTGAGCACGATGGTATATATTGGCAACTTTTAATGGTGCTCATCCATAACACAGCCTGTGGAATGGCTTAGGTTGCAGGAGATGGCATTGCAATGAGACTCCAGGCTTGGCTGTAGCAATGTGAATTTGCAGATATCTGTACAACATCCTTTGTCAGTGCCCTCAGTGATGGATCATCATTGTTTGGTCCACCCTCAAAAGAAAGAATGTAGAAGTGTGAACAAGATGGCAAAATGGTTTATACCACTGGAGTAAAGTTTGAGACCCTGCAAAGGTTTTAAATGTTCCAAATCAGTCTGGTTTAGGAAATCCAGATGTCATCCATTTGCATTGACTTCTGACAGGGGTGACCCCTTCAGTGGATGTAGGCCCGAAGGTTGAGTGTGTCCGCAGAACAGTAAGAGTTGCTCTGATCAACACATGGCATTCTGGGCTACTGTATACTTATCCTCTTTTGCCCCCAATTCCCACATTTTAGGCAATCAGATGCAAAGCTACTATGATCCGCATTGCTCCCAATTGGCCCAGGCAAAGTTGTTTTCATTGTCTAATGCCTCACATTAGGGAACACCCCTAGATCTTTAATCCTAAACATATTTTTCTTTCCCACTCACCTGAGAAGCCACGCTCAAATGTCCACAACCTAAGACTGATCACTTGGTTTCTCCACTTCTAATGATAGCCAATAACCCAGCTTTATCTTCTGATGTAGTTAGGATTCTATCTGCCTGTTAAAAAGAATCTGCTCACAAAATGTATGTGGAAATATTGTGTGACCTGAGCATCTTCTCAGGACATTGAAGACATTGACCTCTTCTCTGCTCCTATTCCAGACATTTTCTACTTCTTGGCTAACATGTTCAACTCAAGTTCCAGCTTCTCTACAATTAAAGTGCACATAGTAGCCATTTCCAATTTAAATGTTGGTCATCAGGCCTAGTACTCCCTGGCTTCTCATATACTTTGCAAGGCCTTTCTGAAACAGGTTTTTCTTACTCTAGCCCCAAATTAGGGAACGATTGCCTCACTGGGATCTCAGTTTCATTCTGGAAGCCTTAATAAAACCTCCATTTGAGCCAGCAAACTTTGCACCATTGAAGTTTCGCCTGTGGAAAACCTTGTGTCTGGTGGCTTTCATAACTACCAAGAGAGTATCTGAATTACAAGCTGTATCATTTTCAGTCTGTTATTTGGTTTTTCACAGAGTGTCTCTTTGTACCAATCCCTTTTTTCTTCCCAAAACGCTTCCAAGGCAAAAATGAACCAGCCAGTTCTCTTACCACTCTTTTTTTTCAAATCATTTTAATAAAGGTGAATATATTCTGCATACTCTGGACATGTGTATGCAAGTGAGATTTTACCATTACAAAACCACATCTTTCAGGAAAGACTCACAACTGTTCATCTCCTTTGCATTCTGCAATGTGGGGTGATGAGTGTCCAAAGTCACCCTGTTTAAGTGGCTTCATTATTGCATTTCTTATGTATACTCAATTCACAGTCACCCTTTACCATGCAAGCTCAAGGCATTCCAACAGACCTGTTGCCACTTCAGCAGCCTTCATTAAAAATTCCCCCATTGACTAGATTTGTGCAGCAGTAATATGGTCTCCATTGCTTTCTTTTGTAAAGCAGTGCAAATTAGATGCTGTTTCATTGACAAGGACTTCTTTTGGATGTACTGTCCTCAAAGGCCTCTTGTCATGATGACACTCAAGTGTTTTGTAGCATGAGATTCTGACCCTTACATCAGATCAGACAGGTGGAATGAACATAATGCAGTAGTTATATACTTGCCATAATGCAGGATACTTTCATTCATGTCCATCCAGTACAGCAACCTCCCCCCATTCCCCCAACCAAATTGTCACCTTGTTAGACCTGAAGGATATTTCCTCTTCTGATATGAATAAACTTGAATCCTTTTCACTTTTTGTATCAAACTTGATCTGAGGTTTCTCCACACCATAAGGCGTGATGGGAAAATATTTTTTGAAGGGGCTCCAGACTGGCGATTAGTTTTTCCTGGTCGGCTTTGACAAGTGGCTCGAGGACCTATAAGATGTGTCAGAGAGACATGAGCCAAAGGCTCCAGCATTATGGTAAGTACATAACTGCAGTTTATGGCAGGTAGCTGACCCCTTCAGTGCCACAAGTAAGTATGCTTTTTTCATAGTCTTTTTTTATCTTTCAAACCTTTGCTTGCATAAAAATGTTTACTAGGGAGTTTGATAAAAAACAGGCAAAAAGGATGACTTGGTGAAAGTCAGTAAATGCAAATCATCAAAGGAACCAGCAAATGATTTGAAAAAAATCTTGTAGTTTTGTCTCTAATTCTAATGATTGTATTAATATTCAGCTGAAGCCCCAAACACAGTATGTAAAGTTTTTAATAAAAGTATGAAAAATTCTACTTTCTGACTTCTACTACTGAAGGTTAGCACTTTAGCATTGAAACTAATGTTGTTACCTCTGTTAGTCATTATTGGATCAAGGGGTTAGTAATCCTAGCATTTAGTGGTTCTTAACGAGACTAGGGTCACCAAAATTATTTTGTTTCCTACATTAATGAAGCCTTTCTTTGATTATAAGACCCTTAACGACTGGGTACTTTAAGTTAGTGTGGAAAACTGTGATGAAACAGCAAGGATCTACTTTGGTCATTTCTACTGACTGATGTCAGCTTATACATTGAACACAGTAACGTGCTTTTGCATCTACCTGTGAAGATTCAAGAGGATAAAAAGGAGACCTCTTTATTCTGACTTATTTAGTGAAGAGCAGTATTGTTATAAGATTGTGATAAGCAGAATTCTTCCAACCAATCTTCAGTGTTGCATCAAAAGGCTTTTCTGATTGGTTCATTTATATTTTACGGGAAAGTCTTCCATTTAGCTTGAGCAAAAAAAATCAATGTTCTCCTAATAAAGGACAGAGAAAAAGAAAGCTATTCCCAGATTCAAAGTGCAGAGTACCGTCACAGTATTAGACTTTACTTGATTCAAAAGTTCCTACTCAAAAAAAAAAAAAAAAAAAAAAAAAAGGTTAACCGGGTTGTATGTTTCTTTTAAGCAGACTGAATTTATACAGTTCACTTAAAACTAGATCCTGCTTCTAACTCTTTGTAAACATCTAACCACAAAGGAAAATGTCTTGCTTCTGCATTTTTGCCCTTAGATAATGAGGAAATATTGTATAGATGTTACTTACTGCATTTTTACCCTTTAATAATATAGTGATGTCATACAAATATTTGTTGCCATTTATTGCCATAAGTTTTGCACCCACTGGGGATGCACAAGCCAGTGCATTTCTTTGTGCCGGTCCCAAGCCCGGATAAATGGGGAGGGTTGCGTCAGGAAGGGCATCTGGCATAAAATTTTGCCAAATCATACATGGAGACAACAGTACAGAAATACATACCGGATCGGTCAAGGCCTGGGTTAACAATGACCGCCACCAGTACTGTTGGCCAACAGGGTGCTGGTGGAAATTGGGCTACTGTTGGCTGAAGGAGAAGAGGAGGGAAGGCATGCCCAAAGGCAGGTAAAGGCTAGGACTGTGATAGTGAGGGTTGGAACTTTGAATGTTGGCAGTATGACTGGTATAGGGAGATATGATGGACCTATGGAAGGTTGGTATATTGTGTGTGCAAGAGACCAGATGGAAGGGGAGCAAGGCTAGGTGTATTGGAGGCGGATTCAAATTGTTTTATCATGGTGTGGATGGGAGGAGAAATGGCGTAGGCATTATCCTGAAGAAACAGTATGCTAGGAGTGTTTTGGAGGTGAAGAGTGTGTCGGATAGAGTGATGTTTATGAAGCTGGAAATTGATAGTGTAATGATGAATGTTGTTAGTGCATATGCTCCACAAGTTGGGTGTGCAATGGATGAGAAAGAAAAATTTTGGAGTGAGTTGGATGAAGTGGTGATGACTGTACCCAAGGGTGAGAGACTGGCGATTGGAGCAGATTTCAATGGGCATGTTTGTGAAGGGAACAGAGGGGATGAGGAAGTGATAGGTAGGTATGGTGTTAAGCAAAGGAATGCAGAAGGTCAGATAGTACTGGATTTTGCGAAAAGGATGGACATGGCTGTGATGAATATGTATTTTAACAAGAGGGAGGAGCATAGGGTGACATGCAAGAGTGGAGAAAGATGCACATAGGTGGATTATATCTTATGTAGAAAGGCCAGTCTGAAGGAGATTGGAGACTGTAAAGTGGTGGCAGGGGAAAGTGTAGTTAGGCAGCATAGGATGGTGGTTTGTAGGATGACATTGGTGATCAAGAAGAGGAGGATGAGTGTGAAGGCAGCACCAAGGATCAAATGGTGGAAACTGAAAAAGGGTAATTGTGAGGTGATGTTCAGGGAAGAGTTAAGACAAGCACTGGGTGGCAGTGAAGAGTTACCGAATAGCGGGGTAACTACAGCAGAGCTAGTAAGAGAGATGGCTAGAAAGGTGCTTGGTGTGACATCTGGAAAGAGGAAGGAGGACAAGGAGACCTGGTCGTGGAATGAAGAAGTACAGGAGAGTATACAGAGAAAGAGGTTGGCGAAGAAGAAGTGGGATTGTCAGAGAGATGAAGAAAGTAGACAAGAGTATAAGGAGATGAGGAGCATGGACCATTTCTAGCTCTTTTGAAGTTCCCTGGTTAAAATCTGCCTCTGGCGTTTTTTTGAAGCCATATTGCTCAGACACAGCTCCACATGGTCCTGTTGAGTCTTCCTGGCTACAGAGAACTGAAAAAAAGCGACTGCTTTCCTGATTAAGTATCCTGCTGTTTTTTATATTTGTTTTACCTTCTACTGCTTACCTAGAGCAAGCTTTAACTGTTTTCATAGTTATTTAATGCATTTTGTTATTATCTGCACTTAAAAGTACATTTTAGTCGAAATTAGTCTAATTCAAGTTGAAAAGTGTTTGTTTGCTGTTTAATTTAATTGTTTGGCTGCCCACTAAAGTGTGCTAGCCTGTACTACTGACTTATTGCCTTTTCTGCATTTCTGTGTGTTTCTATTTAAAACAAAAAAACAAAAAATATTCCTTGTTTTCCTGCCTCTCCTAAACTAGTTAGACCAGTTTACAGGCCTTGCTGTATCCTGGGCTGTGTTGTAGTTCCTGTGTTGTCCATTGCCTTACTTGGATAGAAGGAAGTTTCTTAGCTCACCAGTGGGAGTGGGGAGCCTTGAATAGCCTACCTGTCCTTGAGGGAAGTGACCTCAGCACAAGAAGCTGTAGTAATTGGTAATTTTGGACCATTTCTAGCTCTTTTGAAGTTCCCTGGTTAAAATCTGCCTCTGGCATTTTTTTGAAGCCATATTGCTCAGACACAGCTCCACGTGGTCCTGTTGAGTCTTCCTGGCTACAGAGAACTGAAAAAAGCGACTGCTTTCCTGATTAAGTATCCTGCTGTTTTTATATTTGTTTTACCTTCTACTGCTTACCTAGAGCAAGCTTTAACTGTTTTCATAGTTATTTACTGCATTTTTTATTATCTGCACTTAAAAGTACATTTTAGTCGAAATTAGTCTAATTCAAGTCGAAAAGTGTTTGTTTGCTGTTTAATTTAATTGTTTGGCTGCCCATTAAAGTGTGCTAGCCTGTACTACTGACTTATTGCCTTTTCTGCATTTAGCGCGGAGTTGCCACTAGAGCACCATCGGGCAGCGCTGGTTAAACAAGGTTAAACTATTTCTGGCTCCGTAAAGTCTGCTCTTCATTTTTTCCCTTAGAACTGCTCTACTTGTAATCTAAACAGTCTATTCTCTATCTGTAAAGCTCAGCACTTGTTCCTATAGCATTTTTTTAGTCAGGTAAAGCACTTCTATATTATCCAAGTAAAACACCAAAGGACACACCACGAGAAGTGAGAGTAAAACCGTCTTTTATTCCATACAAAACAAGAAAAAGATAAGCGCTTTCGCGTGCGCTGTGCACGCTTCTTCAGATCTAATTAAACAACAAATGCAACCTTTCTTAAATAATAAATAACAACCAATAAAAAGCACACTTCAATCTAAGCAACGTGATTCAATTGGGATAGTAACCAATTCATCAATTAACAATTTATAGCATCTCTATAAAAAATGTAATGTGTAACATGATGCTTCAGCTCAACCTGAACTCTGGTATATTACAATTTCACCTAGGAATATACAATCATTTATTGCAATCATTCAACTTACGTGCCTTACTTCAATGCCAATAAAACACTCATTCCATTGAGGTCATTTGTTATTGATAGCTATTGTGAAAACTGAAAAAAGAGAGACGTCACTAATCATTCCCTGTCTTTTCAACAGGCTACTGTCAAAAAGGCATCTTTACCATAGCAACCCGTCCGAGATAATACAAAGGACAGGGTGTAGAGTGTTGATTGTTAAAACATGGAAATTCTCCGTAAAGAGAGATGTAACTCTGAGGGCAAAGTAAAAATATAAAAATCAGAGACACATAGAAAATCACGATCTATAAATATGCAACTGTACCTATACTACCTAATATGAATGGTGTAAATTCAATTGAAACAATGTCACTAACAAAATACAATCGCGAGACGCTGAAACGTCTCGCGAGAACTAGATAGAACAGTGCACATAAAATCTGAAATAAAAATGTATATTAAAAACAAACATATAAAAAATTTGTAAGACATAAACAAGTATTTACTCATAGCATTTAAATCTTAATGTAAACACAAGTGATCAAAGAATATGTAAAAATACATGTTGAAAATTGATCGATGACTTATGTAGCGTTCTCTATGGAACTAGCTGACGAGTTGCTCCACTACAAATGCAAGTGCTCAAAGTACATGAAGCACAATCGCATATGGTGTCTTTATGCGAAAATATAACATATAAACAAAACTTAATAATAACAATTAAAATATGTACTATTAAAAATATATGACAAAAATTACACTAATAAATAGATACTTTAAATTGACAAACGCTACTAGTCATATATAATAATGAAAGATCCATTCAAATATTATTATAAGTATTAATTATGAAATTTAACGAAAAAATATATATATTATTCACATTCAATTCTTGAAACCCAATTTTGTGAATCTGCTCTTATAAACGGATGATATCCCTTTAAGTACATAGACACCAAAAATAATAAATTCCTTATAAAGATAAAATAACATATAATATGAACTAGCAATATGAACTAACAACTATATTATACAAAGTACTTCACTAGCTTAAAACCCCCTTGAGTACCCACTTCCCTATAGGTCCTTTCTGACTCAGTTACATAGCAAACTTTTTGATTTCTTCTAGCATGTCAAAGGGTCAGTTGCTAGCGTCCTCTCCTGCTCAGCTGGTGAACCTGGGAATATTGAGGCAGTGTTACAATTGCCTAATGTACACAGACAACCCTCTCCTCCTCCCACAAAACACAAATACATGCGAGAGATGCAACTATATAGCCAAACTGGAGGCTGAGCTCTCTCAACTCAGGACTGGCAAAACCAGACAGGAGGAGAAGGTAACCACACACACCATAAACCTAGTCTCACATAGAACTATCACAACTACAAATCAAACACATAAACACACAAAGACATACTCGGAGGCACTAATTAAAAATCTACCAAAACAGCAGAGGCCTCCAAAGCAGACACCCAAACAACTGCCACCTCATGACATAACACAAGCAACACATAGATCACAAAGTCAGTGTGCAAATCAGTCACAGCCCTTAAGGCCAAACACAATGCCAGACACACTTGTCATAGGTAACTCCATAGTCAGACACACTGACGTCCCACTCACCAGACTGAACAAGGAGAGGGTCACAGTAAGCTGCCTGTCGGGCGCTAGAATCTGCCACATAACACAAGCACTCAGGTCACTCCACAGCAAGTACAAGTATGACTCGGTCATTGTCCATGCCGGTGTGAATGACCTGAGACGTACCTCCCTGGACTACATGAAAAGAGACATAAAGGAGCTCTCAGATTATGTAGCCCAGGCTGGTATGACCCTGACCCTGAGCAGTATCCTACCTTCACCAAGAATGATGCCACAATACAGAGACAAAATGATCAGTTTTAATAATTGGCTTAATTTCTGGTGTCATTCTAAGGGGATCCAATGTCTGTCTGCCTGGAATGACATGCTTGACAAACCACGCTGCTTCGCAAGGGACGGCTTGCACCTGTCACCCCTGGGTTTCCGGATATTGACAAAGGCTCTTGCCACCCCCATAGGGCCTTTTTTAGACAAGGCTCAAATTCTAAACCCACCGCCGTAGAAAACAATAATGGAAAAAAACTAAGGGTAATGCTGCTCAATGCCAGAAGTCTAAATCTCAAGATGCACGCCCTTGAAGCCCTCCTCAGTATGGAGAACATTGATGTCTGTGCTGTGACTGAAACCTGGTTCAAGGCTCCTGAGAGCACCCCGGCACTAACAGGTTTTACCTCATATCATGCGTTCCGGCCCCAAAACCCAGACCGTACCACAAAAGGAGGGGGTGTATCCATATTCATCAAGGATACCCACACCTCCAGGCTGGTGGCAACTCACGAAGCATCAGAGACCATTCAGGTGCAATTAACCATAGGCAAAACTGCTCTACAGTTTGTAGCATGTTACAGGCCACCCTCTCAAACTCAGGAACCCCACACAACCTTCCTGAAGACACTGGAGAGTATAAATATTTCTCCAAACACCATCATATTGGGTGACTTCAACTACCCAAACATAGACTGGGAACATTACTCAAGCCCCAATACCCTAGCCCAAAGGTTCCTGGAGTTCATAAACTCAAATGCTATGGAACAACTTGTCACCATTCCCACAAGAGGTGAAAATATACTAGACCTGATCATCACAAACATGGGGACAAAATGCTCCACACTGGAAGTATATCCCTCATTGGTGAGATCAGACCATAAACTAATCTCACTGGAGATCCACATCCCGCCCCCACCCCCAACAAAAAAGACCACAGTGAAGAACTTCTCAAAAGCCAACTTCACACTTCTTAAGACTGGTGTGGTATCTTTCAAGGCCCCTGAGCCATTGGAAACCACAACCCACTCTGCTGAATCCCTTACAAATGCTTTCTACGAGCACCTCCAGGATTGCATGGATCAAACAATCCCAAATAAAATCAAGACCCTTTCCACCAAAGGCAAGCGCCCGATCTGGTGGACCCCAGCCATAAACAAACTTTACAACAAGAGGAGAAAGCTACTACAAGATAGAGCAAAATCCCTAAAAGGGAAGACATCTCTGATCAATACTAGTAAAAAAAAAAATATGATCACTCATAAAATCATCCAAGGCCAACTTTGAGAGAAAAATCGCCAAGGACTCAAAAGACAATCATAAGGCCTTCTTTAGCTATGTTAGAAATCTGGGTGGAAACTTCCAGATATGCTCAGAATTAGTCCAAAATGATACAAAAATCACTGAACCCACAGACATTGCAAACATACTGGCAGACAGGTTCAGTGAAAATTTCTCCCCTCCCCCCCCAAAAGGAGAAATATCTATCCCAGCAAAGTGTAGCCTCCCAATCATCTCAAATGCCCAGGTGAGAGCTGCTCTCTCTAAAGCTAAAAACACAGCATCAATGGGACCGGATGGTGTCCCCGGCTGTGTGCTACACGAACTCAATGAGGAACTAAACCCACACATAAGGCTGCTGTTTAATCTTAGCCTTACCACAGGATACGTACCCAAAGAGTGGCGTACGGCAACTGTGGTCCCACTCCACAAAGGCGGTGCTTCTACGGACCCTGGTAGTTACCGCCCCATAAGCTTAACAAGCCTGGTCTGCAAAGCTATGGAGAGGATCATAATGGAACTCATAAATAAAGACATAGGGGACCTACAGACATTGGATCCTACCCAATTCGGCTTTGTCAAGGGCAGATCATGCCTCTTGAACTTGGTCGACTTTTTTGAAACAGTCACCAAGGCCATTGATGAGGGTAAGGCAGTTCACACAGCCTACCTTGACCTTGCAAAAGCTTTCGACACAATACCCCAATCGGGTATCACAGAAAAGCTCACCAGCTTAAATGTAAACCCATACGTCACAAGATGGGTTGCAAACTGGCTCAAGGACAGAACCCACAGGGTTAGAGTTGCTGGTGCCATGTCAGACTCCAAGCCGGTCACAAGCGGTGTCCCACAGGGCTCAGTCCTGGGCCCCCTCTTGTTCGGCATCTACTTTTCAGAAGTGCAGGCAAACATAGGAGGATTGTGGCTGACAAAGTTTGCAGATGACTGCAAACTGGGCGCCATAGTTGAAAATCCATCAGACACAGATATCCTTCAGAGAGGTCTCATAGAAACGGATAACTGGTGCCAGCGCCATGGCCTTAAGCTAAACGCCAAAGAATGTATAGTCATACCCTTTGGTAAAAACAAGGTAACCCCAAGTTACCACATAGGTGGCAATCCATTAAGCACAGAAGAGGTTATCAGGGACCTGGGGACCCAAGTTGACAGTAACCTTTTTTTGACACTCACATTGCCAAAGTGGTTAGGAGGACCTTCTACATTGCCCACCTGATTATGAAGGGATTCACATCCAGATCAAGGGAGGTCATTGTTCCCCTGTACTCTTCACTTATCAGACCAATGATTGAGTACAATGCCCCATTCGGAATGTATCTTACCCGACACCTGCAGCAATTGGAAAGACCCCAAAAGTTCCTCACCAAAAGGATAAAGGGGCTCAAAAATATGCCATATGCTGCCCGACTGAAGAAACTCCAGCTCTATTCAGTTGCATACCGTGTGCTCAGAGGTGACCTGTGCCTGACATACAAGGCCATGTCCAACCCGGAATTAATGTACATGCTCCACCTCAAAAAATCCAAATCCTCCAGAGCCACAAGAGCAAGAGACTTAAACCTCAACACGGATATAAATAAGACGTGCTGGAGGGACAGATTCATCACCCAGAGACTCCCTATGCTGTGGAACAGAATCCCGGTCCATGTGAGACAGAGCACCTCGCTGGCTCTGTTCAAGAGGAATCTTGACCAGTGGATGGGAGATCGTAGGTTTACCCCAGGGATCATCTCTGTATCACTGCTGGACAAAGGCACGGCAAACTAATGGGTATAGTATTCTTCAACCTAAGGGGTGGTGAAAGCCACACAACTCTGGCTAGGCTTATAAATGCCCTAGGGCAGATAGCCTAGTATGAACCTATGAACCTATCTATGAACCTATGGCAAAGAGAGAGGTGGCGAAGGCTAAGGATAAGGCGTATGAAGAGTTGTATAAAAGGTTGGACACTAAGGAGGGAGAAAAGGACCTGTACCGATTGGCTAGACAGATGGACCGAGCTAGTAAAGATGTGCAGCATGTAAGGGTGATAAAGGATAATGAGGGAAACGTACTCACAAGTGAGGAGAGTGTGTTGAGCAGATGGAAAGAGTACTTTGAGGGGTTGATGAATGAAGAGAATGAGAGGGAGAGAAGGTTGGACGATGCGCGGATAGTGAATCATGAAGTGCAGTGGATTATCAAGGAGGAAGTAAGGATAGCTATGAAGAGGATGAAGAATGGAAAGGCTGTTGGTCCAGATGACATACCCGTGGAAGCATGGAGGTGTTTAGGTGAAATGGCAGTGGAGTTTTTAACTAGATTGTTTAATGAAATCTTAGAAAGTGAGAGGATGCCTGAGTAATGGAGAAAAAGTGTTTTGGTGCTGATTTTTAAGAATAAGGGTGATGTGCAGAGCTGTAGTAACTACAGAGGGATTAAACTGATCAGTCACAGCATGAAGTTATGGGAAAGAGTAGTGGAAGCTAGGTTAAGAAGGGAGGTGATGATTAGTGATCAGCAGTATGGTTTCATGCCAGGAAAGAGCACTACAGATGTGAAGTTTGCTTTGAGAGTGTTGATGGAGAAGTACAGAGAAGGTCAGAAGGAGTTGCATTGTGTCTTTGTGGATTTAGAGAAAGCATATGATAGGGTGCCTAAAGAGGAGTTGTGGTATTATATGAGTATGTCAGGAGTGTCACAGAAGTATGTAAGAGTGGTACAGGATATGTACGAGGGTAATGTGACTGCAGTGAGATCTGCAGTGGGAGTGATGGATGCATTTAAAGTGGAGGTGGGATTACATCAAGATCAGCTCTGAGCTCTTTCTTATTTGCAATGGTGATGGACAGGTTGACAGACGAGATCAGACAGGAGTCCCCGTGGACTATGATTTTGCAGATGACATTGTTGTTTGTAGTGAGAATAGGGAACAGGTGGAGAAGACCCTGGAGAGGTGGAGATATGCTCTAGAGAGAAGAGGAATGAAGGTCAGCAGGACTAAGACAGAATATGTGTGTGTAAATGAGAGGGAGGATAGAGGAATGGTGAGGATGCAGGGAGTAGAGGTGGCGAAGGTGGATGAGTTTAAGTACTTGGGATCAACAGTTCAGAGTAATGGTGAGTGTGGAAGAGGTGAAGAAGAGAGTACAGGCAGGATGGAGTGGGTGGAGGAGTGTCAGGAGTGATTTGTGACAGTTGAGTACTAGTAAGAGTTAAAGGGAAGGTCTACAAGAGGGTAGTGAGACCAGCCATGTTATATGGGTTGGAGACAGTGGCACTGACAAAAAGGCAGGAGTCAGAGCTTGACGTGGCAGAGTTGAAGATGCTAAGATTTGCACTGGGTGTGACAAGGATGGACAGGATTAGGAATAAGTATATTAGAGGGTCAGCCCAGGTTGGAAGGTTTGGAGACAAAGCCAGAGAGGCAAGATTATGTTGGTTTGGACATGTGCTGAGGAGGGATGCAGAGTATATTGGGAAAAAGATGCTAAGGATGAAGCTGCCAGGTAACAGGAAAAGAGGAAGGCTTAAGATAAGGTTTATGGATGTGGTGAGAGAGGACATGCAGGTGGTTGGTGTGACAGAGCAAGATGCAGAGGACAGGAAGAAATGGAAACAGTTGATCTGCTGTGGCGACCCCTAACAGGAGCAGCCGAAAGAAGAAGAAGAAGATTTATTGCCATAAGTTTTAGGACACTTAAGTAGCTCAAGTGGTGTCATATCACAATTCTACTTTACAGCAGCAGATCTGGGGAAAGAAATTGCAATGCATTCCTTAAGTATTGTAACAAATAGACTACAAAAGTTAGTTTTATAGTGGACAAACAGGAGTTCAAGCATCGCAGTGTACATATAATTCATAGATGGATCATCAATGGCTGCCATGTCAGGAGTAACTTTAAGAGTACCAGTAGTTACTCATAAATGAGCCATAGAGTGAGAGTCACAACAAATTACTTAATAACCTTGTGATTACAAGATTTATTGTTTAATCAAGCAGAGGATGTTATTGTTGATTTATAAAAGAAAGGTAAAATAATCCTGGGAACTCACAAAAAAAATACTGATGGCATTAAGAACTGTGGACAAAAGGGACTATTTATACAATGTGGGAAAATGCATTTTAGTGGCATGTTAGTTGCAGTGAAGCTAGATCTCATTATCTGCTAATTTGTATGTTTCTGAATCTGCCCTTAAGTGCTGTGAATGCAAATTAGCACTGTCCTGCAGTAGTCAACAATGGTGCCTCATGCATCACTTTGGAACAGGCACCCCCCACCATTCACTCTCCCCCATATATGCACACATTCAGACACACACATGCGTACATCCTACCTGTCCCAAATGAGTCCACCTAGTAGTTTAAAATGTCTCCCTATTGTCATCTAGTGTTCCTCACAGCTTTTTACAACAGCCCTTCCCGACACACACACACCACCATCCCACTCAACTATCACTGACTTTATGGGTTGCTCCTATTGTTGCCATATATAGATGGTCTGTCTCTCATAACTCATAGACTGTTGCAATCACTGAATAATCCCAAGCATTCAGGACACTTGTTAAAGAAATATACTTGTTAATTCCCGATGTGGTCTGTTAATTTAATAGCAGCTGCCAACTAAGTTCATTGCTTCCAAGTGTATTTTCCCAATTACCACACCCAAATGATTTGTCACCTTTTCTAACACAAAAACAGATTTTTTTTAAGTAATGCATAGTACAAAATGTTTATATAAAGCATTATTGATATTTTTATTTTTAATGCCTTTAAGGTGTCCATATATTTTGGCAGTAAGATGTCTCTCCATGTTTTCAACATAGTACACTTGGGGTGTGACACAACTAATCAAATAAATCACTCCTTAACTCTTACAGTTGCTAAATTCAGGACATGGTATAGTTCTAATGTGACCTACCGCTGTAGTATATGATCCCTGATATGTATAATTAGAGAATTTGCAACTACTACATTTTGTTATATTTCTTTCTTTGTTACTAATGAAAAAAGGAATGTTGTTATCCCTGTCAAGTTGATTTTTCACATTAAAGCCTTTTCTGTGAGGGAAACATGGTTTTGTACCTAATACCTTAGTTTTTTCATCATATCAAAAAACAGGACATGCTGGAGGGATAGATTCCTGTCCCAGAGACTTCCCATACTCTGGAACAAGCTACCCATCTATGTCGAGCAAAGTTCCTAATTAGCACTCTTCAAGAAAAATCTTGATGAGTGGATGGGAAATAGGAAATATACCCCGGGGATGACTTCTGTGGCTCTGCTCGACAGGGGCACAGGAAAATAACTTTCTTGGATGGCGTAAGCCAGGAAACCTTGTTGGCTAGGCTTACTTAGGCCTTTGGGCCAATAGCCTTGTATCTACCTGTGAACCTGTTGTAATATAGTGGACCAGGGTTTCTCTATAATATCCCATATACATTTCAAGTGTACATTGTTCATGTGTATTGCTCTGTAAAAATAATTTTGTCTGTCTGTATCAAATACTTTTCTGTAACTCCTACCCTTCAACATTTTTTTTAAATTGACTTCTCTTCTAATAATTATTTCATCAGCCAAGTTCCTTCATAAATCCAGGGGGTATCCTTGGAAAGGAGACTCTTAGGGAACTTATACCATTGTTTCTTAAACAAATAAGGATAATCAGACCTTTCCTTCAACTGGATCCCTTCCTCCAGGATGACCCTTTCTTGGAGAAAGAGACTATAAGGCTAATGAAATGCTACATAAATTCCCACGTAAGTTGAGTAGTAGATCCTTTGTCTTCTTTCTTGAAAGGCTGAAAGAGCATTAGGAGAAGAAGGATAATGACCCTTGGGTCATCCACCTTACAGAACCTTTTATAAAGGGTTTTATTTTAATGATTTGAAAGTATCTAGATATTGCCTGTCTTGTGTAGAGAAGGCTTATACTCTTTGTGCGTCATAGTAAAAGTAAAGTGGCACCCTATCTAAGCACACTTAGTGGATTCCTGTTGTCTCAGTAGTCCAACATATGATCTAGACACCACAGTACCTTTTTTACTTCTCTGTCAGAGAAAGAATCCAAGGTTTTGGCAAGGTGGGCAAAAGGGAAAGCCATTAATTGTTTGTCTCACCTGTTCTCCCATTCCATTTTTCCCTAATGGGCCAAGCTCTAAAGAATCTAGTATTGCTTCCTGGTTCATGAGGTTCAAAACTTGTGTAAAAGAAAAGACTCACATGGTAGCTACATCAGTGGTTTTGTATGCTGTAGCTCTGACTGTGATGCTGATGTGGGCTTGGCAGTAGTAACTGGTTTGTCAGTGCTAAATAATATGGCTAAGATTATCCTCTTTGAAGGATTGATTAAGGCAGGCAATTCTGGATGTGCCACTTCAGGCAGAAATGCAGTTTAACCAGACTTTGAATGACCTAATAGAAGACCTGGAGGAGAGGAAACCGACAGTGAACACTCTGTAGGGTATATATGATGCCCCCCATTTTCTTCCTGTTCTTATTTGCCAGACCATTTCTCCAAGAAGAAACTAGTTCCATGAGGAAGGAAGTCTTCAGATGGCCCTGGACCCACTCCCTTTTACCATGTCTCTACTAAATCTCTCAGGAAGCAGACGTAGATGGCATTGTTGCAGTTCTGTAAACTTCTTGGGATTGCATCTGGGAGACTGTTTCTCTGAGATTGCTCCACCTGAGAGAACCACAGTGGAGGACATCTGAGTTGTAGGTGTGATCTCAACTTGCCATGTCTTGGAGTCCTTAGATTCTTTTCCAGAAAGAGCTTCCTTAACTCGTTACAGCGGAGTGCACCTCCAGGCATTTCTGCAGTTACCTCCTACTAATATTTTATCTTGAAGCATACATGATGGCAAACACAACTGTATTGATATTTGATCTCTTTCAAGTGAGTATTTGTTATCTGCTGTGGTGGTGCTGGGGTAGCATTGTCGCCTTACAGAAAGACGTTGTCCTGTTCGATTCTCAGATAGAGCTTCTCTTGCGTGGAGACATGCGTGAATGGGCATACCTTCGTTGAAGGTTGTGCGTCAGAGCTGGCAACTCGACACATAAAAATCTACTGCCAGTCATTAGCGGACTGGAGTTCCATTTTGGCGAACCCTAACCGGGAAAAGCCAAAAGACACAACAACAACAAGTGAGTATTTGTTAGAACTGTAAGGTGATAACTTCATTTTTAAAGGCTCAAACCATACCCACTGGGAGTTAAAGGTACACACTCAAAAGAGCTGTTCTAGACGGAATGAGTTACTTGATTAATCTGACTCCATGGGGCTTTTGAATGAGGACTAAGCTGAAGTCCTCAAAGGGGCCCCAGTACCTACTGCAGCATATCCTGGACCTCCGGGATTTGGGGATTTTAACCAGAACATCTGGCATATCAATTCTCGACTCAAAACAAATGTACACATATAAAGTACACAGTATCAAGTATCTTGCTTCAGAATATCATTGCATTACCCTTCAAATGGAAAACTGGTTTTCTGATCTACTGTTGTCATTTGTATTAATTTGTCAACTGTTGGTTTAGATCTGTTCATCAGATCCGACTCACTTTTTCCAGCTCGTGGAACACTGAAACTCTTGGAATGCAGACTTTACCCATAATGCCAGAGTCACCTAACATACCTCAGATCTCGTTTGTTGCCTTAGTGTACAGATGTAGTCATTGCATACTCTAGAGTGAACAACTTTTCTATGAATTATAACTTTGATATTACAACCTTTCTAGCGCTTCCTCCCTTCTTGTTAATCTTTTATTGAATCTTCTATTACTTGTATATTTCTGTCCTATTTTCTGTTCAAATTATCCCTTTATACTTGTGGTGTATTTCTTGAATATCATTGTTGGTATTCCCCTTTTCCATACTTATTAGTATCTCTTTCTTACCATAACTGGTATTTTCTTCTAATCTCCCTGTAGCAAAAAAAAGTTTTCTTAATACTTGATTCTTATTTAATCTGTTTCAAATCATGTCCGAGAAACCTTCTGGTGTCAAAATGTGTGTGGCCTGCAGCCATAAAATTCCAGTCTCAGATGCACATTCAAAGTGTGTCTGCTGTTTAGGCCAGGCTGTCCTTGGTTTGAATTGTGATGTTTGTAAGGCCTTCAATCTGAGAGCTTTGATTTATAGAAAAAAAAGCTAATTTTAAAAGGTTTGCTACCCTCTAAATGTGCTTCTACATTCTCTAAGGCAACCCTCTCCCCAAACAAGTTGTCAAGAACCTTCATAAAGAATCAAGAAAACATTCCTCGGATCCGACTACTTCTTTGCCTATGGTAGCAGAACCTCACAGTAAAGTGGCTAAAGTATCAGATCTGACCTCCTTGGATCCAAAATCTCAACTGGAAAAATCCCCTTGGATCTGATCGCCACAACTGGTTCTGGATCCTGTCTCTTCTCAGTTCCCTTCTTTGGAATAGTCACTGAGATGTCACTCCAGACCATCTTCTACAACATCATCTATACGATCTTCTAAGAGTCTGACCAAAGCCGATATAGACAGGGTTATGAGAAAATTCCTCTTGATGCAGATTCAAATGGGAGTTCTTCGAACTTCAACCTCATTGGGTCTGGAGACCCTTGTCAGTATTAAACACCCATAAATGGTTCCTTCTCTGATCCGACCTTTGGTTTCAGAGCGATTAGATCTGAAGATTCTAGAGTCATCTGCCTCAGATTCAAAGATGCTGGTATCTTCAATTCCAGTGGCATCTCTGAGTGGCCTGGATTCCACCACTTTTGAGCTGGATGACTCTTGGAACCCTAGTGTTGGCACCAGATCCGTTGTGTTGGAGTCAACTCCAAAGCTTTCAGAGCCATCTCTGCCCCTTGGAGCTTTGACACTAGACAGCTCAGCTCTGACTCCCTCCTCAAGTAGTCTGCCTACGAGGAAGCGTTTGGTCCATAAGCATGTCTTATTGAAGCCGTTGGCTTCCTTCTCTCTGAGGCATTCTGCATTCAAGATTATGGAGAGAACTTAGTCTATTCCAATAGTTTGGACTTCTCTGCCCTCTTTGGCTCTGACTATCCTTCTCCATTCGACTCTGCATCTGCAGCCTCAACCACCTGTGCCACTGGGGCAGTCAACCCAAATTACTGTTAAGAACACCCAGCAGGGTATACTAATCTCATCTGACACTTCTCTGAAGCATCCCATCAAAGAAGTTCCCAGGAAGAGAAAGTGTAAAAGGAGGCACTTGGACTCTCCACAGGAGTCTCTCACAGAAGATACCGACTTTGATGAGGGGCAAGGGTCCTCAAGATCACCCCAGACGATGTCTAATTTGGAGACATCCTAGAACTCCTAAAGCAGATGGTGATTGGTCCCCCAACAACTCTTCCCAAGAGGAGTCAGTATTCCTGGAGGCTTTTGGGCTGGTCCGTCTACCTCCTGGGTGCGTGCTTCTGCCAATGAGCTCATTGAATTTGTCTCTCGATGGGTGTTGAAGGGGCCTGATACCATTGAGCCTATCCCCAAGAGACCAGATAGGATCCTGGCACTACCAACGGACAGAACTTATTAGAGCAAGGAGTACCAGTTGATGCCATGATCATAACAGCAGCCATGAATAAGGAACTGTCGGAGCAAAGTTCCTCTGTCCACTCCCCTAGCAAGGAGTCTAGGGTGCTGGACAGTTTTGGGAAGCATGTTGATGCTTTGGTGACCTTTTCCCTTCGATTGCTGACTTATTTGGAGCACTTCACAAGACATCAGAGGGATTTGATTAAGAAACTTGCCAAATCCCTCACTGGGACCATATCCTCCTAAGCAGATAGCACTGGTGCCTTGCAGTTGGCTATC
The DNA here is from genome assembly GCF_019279795.1 of Protopterus annectens. Lineage (NCBI taxonomy): Eukaryota > Metazoa > Chordata > Ceratodontiformes > Protopteridae > Protopterus > Protopterus annectens. Next base: position 297,854,075 of record NC_056744.1, read on the forward strand.
CTTCAGTCCATTTCTGACTCATCCATGAGACTTATCTCCCACGCAGCTAAAAGTACCTCACAGGTAGCGAGTTCAGGCATTTCTATCAGCAGACATGCCTGGATGCACTTGTGTGATTTTGCAGAACCCTTCAAATCTTCCTTTGTCAATTGTCCTTTTGATGGAAGTTGCATATTTGGCCCCAAAGTAAAAAACACACTCTCTAGGTGTGAGCAGGAAGGAAAAACCCTGTCTTCTGTGGGCTAACTTTTTTCAACCCCTCAATGGACCTTCTCTATGAACCAACAAGACAAATGGAAAATATGCTTCAAAAGATACCAGCAGCCCTTCCAAGATCCATGTGGAGACAGTTCCTCCAGGCAAGAGGTGGGAACTCTAATGAAAGATGCCCTCCCCATAGCAGAGGTGGTCTACATAACTAGGGATCCAGGTGACAGCTTCTCTGACAGGTTCTAGCAGCACTCCTGAAAGGAGAACCGATTGTCCTTCTCTGGAGGGGGTCATTTATCCCTGCACCGGAGAGCCTGGCAAGAGATTACAAAAAATTCATGGATCTGGAAGATAAATTCCAGAGTTTATATACTTACCCCCCCCGTACTAAATAAAATCGCCAGTGTTCCACCAAATCAGAGAGAAACAGCAAAATTAGAAATATCAGAGGGAAGCAAGCAGCATTAGGAATAGCATCTATATCAGAAGATAGAATGCTAAAAATAGCGAATGCTCTTTTATTAAATTTAAAAACAGGAAACCTTAAAATGTCAAAGGAACAGATCAGCGAATTTTTTCCCAGGGGAAAAATTCGCTGATCAAAAAAAAAATGTACAGGCAAAATAAAGTGGGGGGCTTTGCCCCCCCTGATGTGGGAGGCTGAGCCCCCCACACCCCCAACTTAAGTATACCAACTCCAAGATCGTACCACAGTGGAGAAAACAGCAAAGATCGGAGAATGGCCCATCGTTTTTTTTTTCCCCTGGGGAAAAAAATCGATGTTCCGTGCCTTCGACATTTTCAGGTTTTGCTGTTTAAAGTTTGATATAAGAGCGTTAGCTAATGTAAGCGTTCGCTCTTCTCATAGGAACCCTTAGAAATAAACTAACTGCTAGAAAAAGAGAGTCATCCAATAGGTCCCCCCAGACCAGGAAGAGTCTGAAATCTATTTAAGATTATTTTTAGTGCCATAGAAAACAGGGGACTGGAGGCTAGTTTTGGATCTCAGCGATCTAAATCAGTTGGTTCAGTACACAGATTTTCAGATGGTCACAGTTCAGTCTGTTCTGCCTTTTCTGCACAAGGAAGATTGGATGTGCTCAATAGATCTTCAGGATATCTACTATAACATCAAAATGAACAGATAATCCAGGCGATATCTATGCTTCCAGCTAGGAGATAGTCATTATCAGTTCAGAACTCTGCCCTTTGGTCTCACCACAGCCCCAAGGGTATTTACCAAATGTATGACAATAGTAGCAGTTCCTTTAAGCCTGCAGGGATTTTGGGTGTTTCCATCTCTGGATGACTGGTTAATAACTGCTCTGACCAAGCATCATCTGATTCTAGTTTGAGACTATGTACTCCAGTTATGCTGTCATCTGTGGATTTCAATCAATCACAACAAATCTCATCTAGAAATAGCACACACATTGGAATGCAGCTCATGTGAGACTACAGGAGTTCCGGGTGTTTCCATATCTAGACGACTGGCTCATTACCACCCCGACCAGGCATCTGTTAATAAGGACAAGAAATCGGGATAACCATAAATTACAAGTTTCACCTACAACCAACTCAAAATTTGGAATTCATAGGAGAAGTTTTCAACATGAAGTCAGTGATAGCTTGTCTTTCTCTGTCAGTGGTACAGACTGTCATATTACAGGTCAGAAAATAATTTGCAGTACAAAGATTTCAGCCCGCTTGGTCTATCAAGCTCTAGGATCAGTGTCAGCAGCAATAACCTTAGTACCGCTAGCAAGATTTCAAATAAGCATTCTTCAATGGATGTTAGCATCACAGTGGTCGATCCTTTACCAACCCATGACAGCACAAATAAGAATCACGCAGGCATTCAAGAGAGATCTCAGGTGGCGGATCCAATCAGATCAAGTTCTACAAGGCTGTCCATTCATTTTCCCTCAGCCTAAGGCCAAAGTGACAGTGGACGCCTCCCAGTTGGTGTGGGGGAAGGCACTTTCTGGGAGACAGTCCAAGGTGCTTGATTCCCCAAAGAGACCAACTTGCATATAAATTTCCTAGAGATGAGTGCAGTGCTCTTAGCTTGCAGGCCCTCCAGAATGCTCTCCCTTCAGGGACAATTGCTATTCAAACAGACAATGTGTCATTAGTTTGGTACATCAACAAACAAGGAGGGACCAAATCATATCCCTTGTGTCGAGAAGCACTCAGAGTGTGGCAATGGATGATCTCATCCAACTGCTTTCTCATAGCAGTGCACATTCTGGGAAACCCAGTGTGATAGACACATTGGGTACATTCTTCCACCTCACAAGTGGTCTCTCAATAAGAAAGTGACAGAAATGATTTTTCATTGATGGGACCAGCCTTGCTGCGACCTTTTTACTTTTCAGCTAAACAACAAATGCAGCACCGAGGGATGTTGTACTTCACGACTGGCCACCCAGTCTGCCTTATGCCTACCTATCAATTCTGTTAATTCCAAAATTTCTGCAGAAGGCTGCCAGGTTGAAGAGCAAAGTTATCCTCATTGCATCTTACTATCCTCGACAGGTTTGGATCTCTTTACTATGGCCTCATCTACTTTACCAGCCTTGGATTCTGGACCTGATTCCAGACCTTCTGTCTCACCCGACAGGCATGATTCACTCAGACATCTTAAACCTCAGTCTTAGAGCCTGTTTTTTTCCAGTTCCATTGATAGCCAGACAACCCATACTGTCCACCATATCCTTTTGTCTTCCCATAAATCCTCAACATGGAAACTCTATTCAAGTAAATGGAAAATATTTGTTAAATGAGCACAACAAAATCATATTGATCCGTTCTCAGCTCCAATATGTAACATACTCTGATTTTTAGCTTTACTCTTTAAAGAAGGGCTAGCTCCTCCACCATTAAGGTTCAATTACCAACAATATCTAATTTTCATATTGTATTTCAAGGTTCTTCAGTAGCCTTGGCTAAACTGTGCAAGCCATTCTTGAGAGGCACTCTTCTTTTGAGACTACAGTTTAAAGACCCTATTCCACCATGGGATCTGAACTTGATACTGCAAGCATTAATACATTCCCCCTTTGAACCAGCAGCTAAATGTGGCCTTAGGTTTCTTACATGGAAAACTGTCTTTTTAGTAGCCATTACCTCAAATAGAAGAATTTTAGAAATTCAAGCCTTGTCTTCAAAACCTCCCTACGTGATTTTTCATAAAGACAGGGTTACATTACGAAGCAATGCATCTTTCCTTCCCAAGGTAGTGTCAGAATGCAATATCAACCAGTCCATTAATTTGCCAGTATTTTTCCTAACTTTGTAAACAAAGGTGAATATATGTTACATTACATTTATTGGATGTTCACAGACAATTACATTTTTATCTAGATAGGATGAAAGAAATCAGAAAGACAGACCAATTGTTTGTTTCCTTTGCAGGTTTGAAATTTGAATGTAAACTTTGACCTGAAGGTCTAAAGAACTTGAAAGGCTAAAGAAGTTTACACTGTTTTAAACGAAAGCGCTTACATCTTTTATAAGTTTTCTACATTAAAAACCTTTGTTTTACATCATCGTGCTTTGGATTTTGTGCTTGTTGGAACCTGATCTGCCAGACTTTTTACATTTTGTGGTTTGCCTTTGCCTTTTGGTTCTAAGGTTTGAAATTGGGTAAACTAAACCAAATTGGGTCATACCTTAAGTAAAGCTATAAGAACCCATTCAGTTAATTCCATGGCAACGTTTTAAGTATTTTTATCCAGGTTTTCCATGGACGACATTTGTACAGCAGAAACTTGGGAAAGTCCCTCATACCTGTATTACTCATTACAAATTAGATCTGGTCTCAAGGGGTAGAGCATCTTTTGGTTCACCTGTGCTAAGGAACATCATTCTTTGGAGTCCAGCAACGTCTTTAGGTTACTTGGGACAATATCCCAACAGTTGAGAATAGAATGTAAATTGACAACAGCAGGTAAAGAAGTTATGTACTCACCATAACGTTCCATCTGTGTTGTCCATTTTCATTCTTCCTCAACTTCCCACCCGCCAAACCCCATCCTTAGTTTCTACCAACTTTTGCATGAATGAGATATTGTAAGGACACTGCTGTCCTTTTGATTACGCTTCTGATATGGTTTCCTCTATAGATCACATACTTTTTTAAATATCCTTTGATAATAGTAGTAGTAGTACCGTAATAGTAGTTACCAATTCTGGTAAAATCAGCAAACAAGATCTGAGGTTTGTTTGACGTTGGTGCATTATGGGTAAAGGAGAAACTCAAGAGCTTTTTGTTAACATCAGCTTTAGTGATGGCCAAGTCGGATCTGAGGATCAGATGTGAACCCAACAGTTGAGGAAGAATGAAAGTGGACAACACAGATGGAATGTTATGGTGAGTACATAACTTCTTCATCTTTAGTGTCCTCCAATCTTTGCAAAGCCTTTCTAAGAGGAACTTTCCTACTTAGACCTCCATTAAATGATCCCACTCCTCCTTGGAATCTGAACATTGTTTTGCAAACTTTAACACAAGCTCCATTTGAACCATCAACTAAGTGTGACCTAAAGTTCTTGACCTGGAAAACTATCTTTTCACTGGATCACATCCCCTGTCATCCAAACCTCCTTATTTGATTTTTCAAAAGGCTAGAGTATCCTTACAGACCAATCCTTCCTTTCTTCCTAAGGTGGTGTCAGAATCCAATATTAATGAAGGTATCAACCTGCTAGTCTTCTTTCCAAATTTCTCAAATAAAGGAGAGCATGTGTTACACATTTGGATGTTCACAGACAATTACGTTTTTTATCTACATAGAACCAAAGATTTGAGGAAATCAGAATAATTATTTGTTTCTTTTTTGGAATCAAAATAGAGCAAACCAGCTTCTAAAGTTACTTTAGTAAAATGGTTAACTGATTGTATTATATTTGTTTATGAAAAATTGGGTTTGTCTTTAAGAAAACTGTCAAGAGCTTATTCCACCAGGTCTTTGACAACTTCTTCAGTCTTTTTATCTAGATCTTTATGGGATGATATTTGTGCAGCCACAACTTTGGCTAATCCTCATACCGTTATTGCTCATTGCAAATTGGATCTGATGTCTAAGTTAAGAGCAGCCTTTGGCTCAGTGGTGCTCAGAAATTTCCCTCCATCGAGTCTTCCCAGGATTTAGGTAGCTGAGACTCTTTCCCAACAGTTGAGGAATGAATGAAAATGACAACAGATTAAAAAGTTATGTACTCACTATAACGTTCCATCTGTGTTGTCCATTTTCATTGTTCCTCAACTTCCCTCCCACCAGCCCCACTCCTTGTTCAACTATTGGAAGGATCGAAAGATGCTGGAGGAATTGCTGTTCCTTTGTTTGACTCCCAGATTCAATTATTTTATCATTTATTTTGCTCAACAGGTATAAGGAGCAGCAAACAAGATCTGAGGTATGTTAGGTGGCTAGGGCATTATGGGTAAAGGGAGGACTTGAAGAGTTTCAGTGTTCCACAAGCTAGAAGAAGCGTCCAAGTCAGATCTGGGGATCGGATCCGAACCCAACAGTTGTAGAAGAATAAAAATGGACAGCACAAATGGATTGTTATGGTGAGTACACAACTTTTTTGTTTTGCCAGAGTTACATTTCCTGTTGATCACTCTTACTTTTAAACTGAACAGTGATAGATTCTTCCCTTTTCTTGCAAACAAATTACAGGAACAACAGTCTTATTACACATTAAGAAACAGCAGGGCAAACATATTAGGCACACATCCATTCTCATTTGCAATCTGTGATGTTCATCATGTTTATCACTGCTGCAGTAGCCTATACTATATGGGGTTACGTTCATTGTATTGATCACTTCTGCACTAGCCTAAGCTGTATAGGCTATATCTTGTTAAGAGTGTAGCACCTGGCTAGCTTCCAAAGCTTCAGGGCACTTTCCACTTGCCCAAATCATTAGACAGTTCAAGATGACCTTATCAGACTAAAAGACAAGTTTGGGTGCTAAGCCCTTCAGAGATTTCCTGCCAGTCAAGAGAGCACTCCAGAATGGGGCTTTTGTGGATCCCCAAATGGCTTCTGCTATTCAATTTCGGGGCATGTAAGTTACTTTTGAGGAAGAACTTTCTACTTCTGGTATTTTTCATTTTTATTATACTTTCTTGTTTAGGAAAGTATTTTTCTGGTGGGAAACTGTGTTTTTGTTGACAGTCACCTGACTTTGCTGTACTTTAGACAGGAAAGTACCTTGTTTTTGTCAGTTTTAAAAAATTTAAAGGTTATTAAAGCTATTTTTTCCTGTAGAGAAACTATGCTTATTTTACTTTTTGGAGAAGACATTGTTTATTGAAGTGCTTTTTACTTGTAAAAAGTGACTTTTTACTGTTTCCAAGTTTTACTAGATTGTGCTGTTTAGTTTCTCTAGGAAAGAGGCAGAATTTTCAGCTTGACCATGAAACAAATTACTGGTTCTATGTTCGGACTTCTTCCAGCCACACACGCACACAAAAAAAAGTTAACTAGACAGCCATTGCCAACACAGCAGACGACAGGTGGTTGACACTACGGTGTCAAAATCTGGTTCCACAGATAAATCACCTTTTTACCCTGGATCCCTTTGGTGTTGTCCATGTCATCTGAGACTGTTGGGGTCCCCTCAGTAGGCTAAGAAGAGACACACTTGTTGATCTTGGGAGAAGGGGCAGGAAAGGTGCCCCTGCTTAGCCTGAATGTTGTCCTCATCCCTGGGGGAGCTGCTGTTGCAATTAATAAACCTATTTGCCCCAATTTTCCTGTCAAAAAGAAACAGAAAACTAAACATTTATTATCTCCTTCCCCAGTTTCACTGGTCAGGAGTAGTTTATTTGGTCTGGATCAGGATCTTGTACAGGCTATTGACCCTTCTTAAAAGGTGGTTTCTTGAAAAAAAGGATTCTTCTATTCCTGAAGAGATCCAAGAACTTGAATCTTTAGAGAAATGTGATCGGACAGATGCATTTTATTCTCCTAAGATTTCTGATTCAGACTCAGAGGAGAGCATTGTACCTCTGTCTCCCAGTGAGGGATTCACTTTCTCTAAGGTTATTTGTGGAATGTGCCAATGGTCTCAGTGGGAAAACACTGATGTTTCTCAGTCCCTCTGAAAGTACCATGACCTTTTACACCTGGAATTCCCCGAACCTTCACCCCTCCTCCCAGAGCTGTCAGCATTGGGGGATATAGTTGTCACAGTCTGTGGGTTCCTTGTAAGTCAGTCTGGTACACCTAATAAAGCAGATGGAATGTCTAAATTCCACATTCTTTCAAGTTTTTATGTAAGCACCCCATACATGACCCAGCAGCTATAACTTTATGTTAATCCAGCTGCAGCCAAGCATTTTGATAAAACAGCTGATAAGTATGTTGAAAAAAAAGTGTATGCTTCTGTGACTTTAATTTCTAGAATGTTGAATTGTCAGGCTGATATGTTAAAGTTTATTCTGACTAATGATGAAAGTCTGATAAATGTTTTATCTGTAGTTCCCCGCTGTGAGTAAAAATCTGCTTGCTTTGGTTTAGTTTCTTCCATTTCTTAAGTCACTACTTGTTGTTTAAAATAAATCAAGATAGTAATTTTAAAGAAAACAAAGTAAAACAAATAACATCAGTGTTAAAAAAAGACTTAAACGTTGCTACCTCCATCTGTTCTCTGTCTGAAAAAATTAAATAAAATTCTGGGCGGTGTCTGCAAGAGTCATTAAACTGTTTCTACAGAGAGCTAGGGTTGTGCTTAACATGATGGGTGCCATTTGGCAAATCAGTTTTGAGGTATTCTGAGGCGTTTCATTTAGTTCAGTTCAAATAGGCACCACATTAGTGAACTGTAAAGCAATTTTTTTTTTTTGTATGGCTGTCTGATTTGTGGAAAAGATCTCAAGTATCACATTGATGGACCTAGTGGCACCACTAAGATAAGAAACAATGAATGTTTATTTCTTTTTTTTTTAATATTGACTGTAATTTCTGTGTCATAATATGATGCACTTTTCCTGTGCATTTTTGTCTCTCATGGAGAAAACATTTGATTTGGTGTCACACAGGTATTGGCCAGATATGTGGTTTCTTAAAAGTTTGCACAGTACATAATCCTCCATTCATTTTTATAGTTTATGGATAGTGCAGTGACACAACAAGTACTGTATCAAAAGCATGAGGTGCTCTGGTTTGAGTCTCAGCTGGGGTGCCTCCTGTGTCATCCCTGCATTCACATAGAATTTCTCCAGGTGCAGTGTTTTCGTCCCATCTCCAGGTAGCATGTAATAAGTGAATTAGAGTTCTTCAAATTTCCTTTCGGTCTATGTGTAAGAGTGAGAGAGAGTTTCCATTTTGTGATGGACTGGTACTCAGGTAACCACCCATATCCTATTTTGTCACCCCCATCCATCTCACAATTGGGTTATGTACCTCAAAGCTGATCTGAGACAGCAAACTTCAGAATTCTCCAGCACTTGAGCTTCTCTCTGCCATAATTCCTTGCACTAGCAGTGAAGCATCAGATCTCGTTTGCCTCCATTCTGTTTAGATGAAATTACCAGTTCTGTGCTTACCTTCAGTATTTTTTGAGATACTTGAACTTTTTCTTTTTTTCAAAGGTACTCTGCTGTCTGCCTTTCACGGATTCTTTGTTTTTTATGCTCAAACCTACCATATCTCCCTTTCTCTTGGCCTTTCATTGACTATTGCTTTATCTTCCCTGGGTACAGATGTTGTCCTTGGGTTTTTCTACTTTTGAACAGTTACAGAAAGAGCTTTGGGGTTTAGAAAGCACGTTGAGTGCAGGCACAAAATCTCCCCTCAGGACCCACACAGTCAATGTGTTTATTGTTATGGCCATGACTATTTGAATGCAGATTGAGGTGTTTGTTCCTCATTTGGTCAATGGACCTTAGTGGATAAGAAAAATAAATTGATTCTTAGGTGCCTTCTCCCTGGTTCCACAGGAGAATTGGCCAGTTCATCTTCATATACACTCCCTTCTCAACTTATCAAAGATGCTGAGAGACAAGCAGCTAAATCTTTGGTTAAAGAAGAAAAGCAAAATGGATAGAGAAAAGAACTGCAAGGGTCAAGAAAAAGAGAAAAGGAAAAGTGCCTCAGATTCACCTCTACTGGATTCTCTAGCTCTGAAAGGCACTAGATCTCTGGACCTTCCCTACCTCTGTCTCTAACATCTTCAGATCCACCCAGAACCTAACCACTTTTACCATGATAAGGCGACTCCAGCACTATAGTTGTCACAGCTCGCTCCCCAAAGAGAATATCTTCCCCACAGTCTAGATCCCCTGAAAGAGAACTTTTAAGGTTTTTGTCTACCCATCTACCCTTGATTGCATTTGTCTAGTCCATTAGATCCTCCAGAAATGTTGTAGACATCGATTGGAATAAGATGATGAGAGTCTTCATTGTTAGGTAGGTGTGCAAGTTATTCTCTCTCTCCTACAACTCTGAGGGGAAAAAGAGTTGGTCCACCCACTCCTCTTCTTGTCCCTCCATCCATAGTGCTGGTGGTGGAGACAGTGTCTGTGGGATGTAGGTTGCCACCTGTTATTCCCCTGTCAACTTAGACAACCTTAGGGTGTTCTGTGTCACCAGTTACTCTGACCCACTCAACTAGAAGAATTTCTTAACTTCAGGCCTTATCATGCAAACATAGTTACTTGATATTTCACAAGGATAATATGTCCCTCAAACCTAACCAAGGCTTTGTGCCTAAGGCAGCCATGGTTTTAGCCTTGAACAAAGTAGAACATATTTTCTGATTTTTCCCAAACTATTCAATCAAAGGAGAATACATTTTACATACCTTGGATGTTACTGGCAACTCAGATTTTACTTGTATCACATGAAGCCTTTATGAAAAGATGTTCAGCTTTTTTAGATCTTTTTCCTGAACCAAATTGGGATTCATAGTGTCTAAAGTCTCCTTGTCTAGATGGCTATCTGATTAATTTTTCATTGTTTATAACTCTAAAGGATTATTTCTTTTATCCAAGTCAAGAGCACATTCCATTAGGTCTGTTTTAACGTGCACTGCCTTTTTCAAACAGTCATCATTAGAGGATGATTGTGCAGCAGCAACTTGATCTAGCATGCACAAATTTGTCAAACACTAAAAATAGGATCTAAATTGCAGACAGAGCAACTTTTGATTCTGCCATACTCAGAAGTATACTGCCATGATGCTATCCACGGATCTCAGTAGCTGGGGACTCTGTCCCAACTGTCAAGATGGATAGATGGAAACATATAGGATGCAAAACTGGGTTAGGTTATACTTCTAGGCTTGTAAAGAAGTGTAACCCAACCCAGTTTTGGTCCAGACTTTCGTGGATGTCTATATGATGGGATATGTTAGCAAAGAGGCAGGTAAAGGTTATGTGTGTGGGGGTATGTGATCAAGGTTTCTTTTGAATAGGTTTGAATAGGGTCAGTGATGAGCTCTGCTTCACATAGATGGAAAACGTATTCCATAGTACAGAGTCTGGTGCCCCACCACTAAACCGGTAGTCAAGGAGCCTCAATCCTCAAAACTGGCAACAGTAAGGGATGTGCATTGGGAAGATGACAAGTTACACACCCAGTATTACCAAATGCAGCTTTCTGCATCAAGTGCTATTTCCCTTAAGAGCACACAGAGACCACAGGCAGTTCGGGGCTGGTTTCTCCCTCTTTCTGTAGATCCCTTATATGCCAGGCCTAGATCGCTTCTTAGTAACCTGTTGAAGAGTGAGCAGAGAGAGAGAGGACTTTAAGGAGATCTTTGTAGGACACGGCATTCATACCCTGGATTCTCCTGGTGAAGAACCTCTCAGTGCATTCCAACTATTGCAAGTGCCTTGTTAAGTACATTCCAAAGAGGACATTGCACTCAGTAATGTGTCTGATAAAGGCTGGTACTATAACTTCCTTGTACCTGCATGCCATAACCTTGCTTATGAATTGGGCAACTTAGAAGAATGATTTTCTTATTATCTTGGGTGCATGCTGGTCAAAGGCCAGATTACTGACTGCATGTGTTCCCAAATCCCTAACTATTGGGTCAACATTGAAGGGTGTTTTATTGATGGAGTAATTAGCTTGGGTGGATGATTTCTCAGAGGGCACTATAATGCATTTCTTTTCATTGAGTTTTAATCCATGGCTTTGGCATCAGTCATTTGTTTGTGTTAGACTTTCTTGTAGGATGTTGTGGGGGAATCTATGATAGTTCCCAATTTACAGTTTTCTGTGAACTTGGTGAGCCAAAGGTCTTTGACATTAACCTTTACTTTTGAGAAGTAGATGCCAAACAGGAGCGTGTCCATCATGGAGCCCTGGGGCCCTCCTTTATTACTTTGTTAACTTTTTTTATGAACTTTGCATAGGATCATGAGGGATTTTACAATGGCATTAGGCAGCATTGGATTAGGTCTTTAGCATATTTAACATAGATTTTGTCCTTTTTTCTGGCAGCCTCCTGAGTTTCGAGACGTTACCTTTCAAAGTTCCTGAGTCTTATAGTTTGGCCAGACTAATAATACAATAAAACCCTTTAATGTTTCTCTTAGTGTCTTGCTTCTAGAAGCAGTGACAATGTCATTATGATTGGACATCATTTACCTAGTTTTCTTGTAGTTAATATGGATGTTTGCACTCATGCCTTTTCATAATTATTAGTATAAATATTATGTATTTGTTACTAATGTCTTGTTTCAAATTTCATTTCAGTTATGCATCCCTCTTGGTTTATAAGGTCCCTGTGAGTGATGTACAGTCCCTTTCAAAATCATTCTCAATGCTTGAAACAGGTAAGTTTATTAAACAGTTATTAAGTACTATAAGAGTTCAGCACTGAAGTTAAACATCCATCAAAAGGCACATGTTAAATGCATAAAAAAATGTTTGTCATGTGTATAGATGTTAGCTACTCCAAGATCAGATCCTTATTCAGCTGTAGCAGTGTTGTGCTCTGCAACCTGGGCAACCAAAGCTGAGCCTGAAGCTGGTCATATTTGATCAGTGCTCCACCTGGTAAACAAACAAACATAGATAGATAGATAAATAAATAGATGATGGCAGTTTAGGACCATGATTGTGGTAAAAGACAAATGTCTTAGCTAAGTAATTTTCAAAATTCAATACAGTATGAACCCTAAGTTGTATTTTTTGGAATGGAGGCAGGTAAAGTTTTGTTCTGGCTTGTGTACTTTTTCAAGAAAGTTAGTGCTATCCACACCATTTTACATTTTCTTCTTATATGATAATTTGTTATTTTTGTTCACAATAGTAGGAATGGCAATGTGCAGTGAGTATAATTTGCTTGACTGTAGATGGGTAGTCCATTGGAAATACAGTTGAAAAAGATGAATTGCTTGTAGATGCTGTCAAAAATTTTTATTGCCCTCATTCTACTGACTTCTGATGACTATTTCTGCTTTTCCGGCTGTCTCTGCATCAACAGCTATTCATTTATTATGAGTGATCTAATATGTCACAGTCCTTATGAGGTCAGGGGAGGTAATGAGGATGGGGGAAGGGTACCTATATGCCTATGCCAGTTTCTGCTGTGGTATTGAATAATGAATGGGTATGTACTTCCATGTTTTTCAGCAGTAGTACAGAATCGCACTGGACAGTGATCTCCCGTTGCCTCCTCAGTGAACAGATTTAGATCAGAGCATAGGCTGTATATATAGTACTATTTTCTGATTAACTTCTTTGGTACTAGGGTTGCTCTCTGAATTTTGGCAGCTGATATTATTTATTTATTTATACTTGTTAAATGAGAACATTATTTCATCAGGTCCTATTTCAGGGTTTAGCCTGGGAAAGGTAGTGCATTGCAAAAAGTACGTAATCTAAGCAGAAGGTAAATTATATTTCCAAACTATTCATCTTTGTGAACAAAAAATATTGTATGGTTTGTTAAACAATTAAGACCATAATGAAATAAAATGTTAAATACTGTCAGATTATATTAGGAGTTAGGGAGGTATTTACATGGGCTAAGAGCATGTGCATTCATTTATATTATCTAAGTAGGATAGGAATGAAGAAGTTAAATATGATTCTAGAACAAAAGTAAAAATATTAGGGATAGTAAAAGGGGGGAAGAATTAATTGGCAGCTTTAAGGATGAAGGTAATTTATAGTGAAAATCAGGAGTGTTACACTGTAACCAGACACCATTAAAAATGATCTGCTTTGAATGTTGTCAGCTATAGTTCAGATAAGCAGAGTCTATACCTTTGTATCAAAGGCTCATTTCATTGTACCTCATTGCATCACAGAAGTACACTGAGTAGATAAACTGTTGACACCCTAAAATATTATAAATCTGGACGACTACAAAAGGAAAACTGTTTCCTTTTGTGATCACACAAACACCTGCTTTGCCAAAAATAAATAAATAAATAAAATAACACTGCAGCTGCATGTCTACAAACATAGTATGCAATTATAAAAGAGAACCAAATACTTTTTTTGCAATCACACGCACACACACACACACACACACACACACACACACTCGTGCGCACACAGAGCAAACCTTCCAGCTTCAATTATAAAACTGGCAAATTGAGTAGCTTATGTCATATGTAGGTGACTTCACATGCCATATCCCTTGTGAGAACTTTGCTCTTATACCCCCTTACTTAAATATTCTTACTGCATAGTTGTGCAACCACAAATTGAAACATCTCCTGTCATGCTATCATCAACAGTAAGTGAATTGGCTGTAGCATAACATAGTCAAAGCAGCTGCTGACAAATTGTGCAGCAAAATCTGCACTCATTGAAAACAGTTGTTCTCTGCAGAAGGAACTGCACCTGCTAAGTGATACAGTTAAGATTATTGTGAGTTGTTGGGTTTGGGGAGGGTACATATAACATCATCTAGTAGTGGGCTTTACATATTGAATGGACTTCAAGGTAGTTATTTATATCTCTGATGCTAGTGAGTATGTATTCCCAGGATTGGGGGCCTAGCATTGAGAATGAGTGGTCAGTGTTTTTGTTTTTTTTGTATGAGGAAAGAAATGGCATGCATTATCAGGGTGTGAGCAAAGGTTGTGGGTTCTTACTCTTAATGTGAGTTTACCAGAAAAGTTGGAAAAGAGTTTTGTTTAAGAAGTTTAAATTGGAGGGAACCTAGTATGAATGTAAGCCTTTATTGAAATGGAAACTGTTGTTGTTGTTGCTTTAAGTGAACTATGATATTTACTTTTTGGGAACATGCCATGAAAGAAAAATTCGTATTTGAAGTGATTTGCACAGAATTTATTTATTTTTTTGTTATTGTAGCAATGAATGGGAGTTCATATTTTCATTGTGCAAGTAGAATTTCCTTCCCTTTATCTTCTCTGGCAGCAGGAGAAAGGAAATGATAAATCCAAATTCAGAGGGAAAGTTTTTGCATCCTGGCTCTTGGCTGTTGTATGCATGACATGAAGTTGGAAGTTGAGGTTTTGATCTGACTGCAGCCTAAAATACGTAAGACAGTGTGTTGTTTTGTGTAGATTATTATGGTGGTATGTGCCAGCTTGGAAGAACCAGAGCAAGTTTCTTACTGGTACCAAAGATCATTGCTTTGACGTTGGGCACGTTAATGATTAGTTTCTTGCTGCAAAGTCAAGTTACCTTTGTTTTGGGGTCTTATTAAAGTTGTGTCTTTATGGTTGTCCTGTAAATTGCAACGTCACTGCAGAGAGTACAATACAACTTTGGGGACAATCTAAAAGTGTGATTATAGTTACAAAGTGTGAACACCTTAAGATAAACAGGCTGAGTTAGATGTGGATGGACCTAGTCTTACTGCAAATCTATGGCTAGTAAGAAACATCTGTAACCACTGAGTTTCTTTAGGGCTTAGGCCAGTTTCCAGTAGAGAAATGTGTAGCAGCTGATGGTCCTCAAGAGCGAATGTTGTAGTAAGGTTAATAAACATAGCACAAGTCAGTTGGCCGCTTTATTTACATTTTCATTAGAGTATCATCTATTATGAGTCAGAGGACTGTCATTGTATTGTGACATAGCCAGAAAATCCATTTTGGTTGATTGAGATGAGGTCATTATTTGTAATGTATGCTCATTGCTTACTGTAGGCTAGCTTTTTCAGTATTTTGCCAAAAGTTGGGAGAACAGGAATTGGTTTAAAGGGGCATGGTTTAATCAAGGCTGAAGGGAATGGTAGGAACTAGAGTTAGAATCAACACTGAGGAATCAAACGGCAACATGGTGAATGATAGGATACACAGACGCATGGGAAGAGGGTCAACCTTATAAATAAGGAAGGTTACCAACAGACTGCCATATGGTAAATTCTGGGTTGAGTACTCTTCAATGTGTTTGCTCTAGATATATCTGAGGGACTGAAAAATAGGAGCATACAAAGATCAGTGAAGCAGTAGAGGATGGTGTAAGAGTCTAAGGAAAGATTTGAAAGGCTGACATAGTGGGTAGAAATATGGCAGTTGAGGTACAGGGCAAACAAATGCAAAGTTCTTAACTTGAGCCATAACATCCCTGGTGTGAAGTAATAACTTGGGGGGTTGGAACTGATAGCCCAAAGCTAGAAAAGGATGCTAGGATGTTGTTGTCCACTCCTGTAATGGACCACCAGGAGCTGAGGAAAAAGGGCGATGTCAGCCAAACACAGAATGTTGGAGTGTATTCTCAGGGAACTGGTCTCCAGAACTAGAGGTAATATTTCCATAATGCAGTGCCCTGGTCAGACCACATATTGACGACTTCTTCTTTCGGCTTTTTAGGAGTCGCCACAGCGGATCACCTGTCTGCTCATGATTGGAGACCACATATTGACTACTGTGTGAATTTCTGGAGAATGTACAATGAAAGAGATATCTGGCTGCTGTAGGGAGTCTAGAGGAAATCTGCTGAAAAGTTGTGTGGGATGGGAAAGGGTATAACAAAGATCTAAAAAAGCTAGAGATCTTTTCAGTAGAAATTAAAAGAAATGGAAAAGCATAATATACTTGTGGTTGTTGTATCTTTAGAGTAGTATAAAGATGATATTTTTAAACTTGTTGATAACTGTTCCCTGAGTTTCAGGTTCCTGATTAATCTTTCTGCAGGAAATCACGTTTGATGTGGTTTCTGATTGTGTGCTTGCAACAGTTCAGTGTTTTGCAGCTTTTTGCTGTTCTTCACAGTTGTGTGGCCATGGAATTAATATATAACAGGTGAAATTCTGTATTATCTTCATCTGTTTAATGCTTCAGTCTGTCTTATCTGATTGAAACTTCACAGAGTTTCCCCTTTGTATAATCTGGGAAGCTGTTGGTGCACAGGGTTATGTCAGGGAAACAGGAGTCATATTGAATTGGAGGTGCAGAGGAGGGGGCTTAAATAGCAGATTGTAAGGACTAAGTATTCCCTGGATCACTAGAAGTAGTTTTCATAAGAAGGTTAAGGATGCATTGATTGAGCTAGTGGAATGAATGCTGGAGAGGGAATCCAGAAGGGTATTCAAAAGGGGCTGAGAAAGGTGGAGAAAGATTTGGGGGAGCTAGTTATAAAGAAGATATGCGATACTGAATGCATTTAAATGACAGACTATGTATACTTACTCTGTCCATTTGCTGCCAAGATAATGCAGCATAGAGTATGGTAGTGACATGAAATGTATTTTCTGGTGCAGTGGTACAGTGTTAGCTGTCAGAAATGTTGAGAGCTGTTTGCAAAAAAAAAAAAAAAAAAAACAAGGAAAATGTGGAGTAAGGATATGGCAGGAACAGAACGCAAAGATGCTGCCTAGAATACTCCACACTTAAATTGACTTCACAGATTGCTGGTCTTCTTCATTTGCCATCAGATCCTTCTTCATCTGTCCACATTCCACACTCACAGTTAAGGCAAGAACTGACTGCAGGGGTTGTCGTTAGGTAAACTTGGAGTGTGATTTTTTTCCCATGTAATCCCCAATGCAAGTCTGGCAGCCTCACACCTTTATATTCTCACACTATCCTGCCAATGACTCATGCACGTTGCAGTGCATGAGTTAAAATGAGAGTTATGTACTGAACACGCTCAGTGTATGTCCATGTCTTTACTTGTTTACCGCATGCTCAAAAACCTACCACTGCTGGGTACAGTCATGCAGTGGATTAGGCTGCCTCCTTCCTCCCAGGATTAGCAGGCTGGCATCAGCTATTTACTGCAGTCCTCGTTCATGGGCTCTTCCAACACCTGGATCACTTATTGATCCACAGTTTTGCTGGTTATGTTTAGACCTGCATCCTCCTGTGTCATGAAGCTAGCTTTCTTTCAGTATCTTTGTAGATTTCTATAGTAATGTAGTATACCAGAAGTTTCTTGCATGTAAGATAGTTAAGAGGAAGTAGAAAAAGGTCATTTTCCCAGCTCATACTTCAGGGTATAACTTTCTTCTAAATAGTAATGTGGCCCTGTATTTAGCAGTGTAGCTATATGGGTCTCACAGTGTGGATGGTTGTGAAGTCCACTGCATTTGTCAGCTGTCAATAATTTTAGGCACTGTTTGCTAAGTAAGCACCAATAGAGTAAAATCTTTACAACACAGCATATGCTTTTGTTAACTATGACTTCATCAGAACTGAGTTTACTGTATTGGTTTCTTCCTCATTGTGTGATTTGTTTTGGTTTTTAGTTGGTTTATGTAATTACAGTTACCAGTTTGGTACTTCATTTGGTGCTTGCTTGTTTTTCTTGTGTGGTCCTGCTGCTGTTCTGGTGGAAGGAGATTCCAATGTGGATAGTTCCTCGAGAGGAATTTTTTTTACTTTCTGTTCCTAATACCAGTAGTAATGTTTCTACTGCTTTGTTTAATTTGATTATTGGTGAAACCCGTCCTGGTTCTGGGTAATCTAATATGGTTAGGAGGTCATGCAATCTTGATTCCTTTTTGCCAGACTAGAATGGGTAGTATTTTCTCCCAGACTGTTAAGTCCATCAGGAAGAAGGCCAAGAAATTTAAGGCACTTGTGTGGGATAATTTCTATTTCAAACAATGTATTCAGAATTGACAAGTTCCAAAAGGGCTGAGACTTTACAAATTTCCCAGTGGTATTGAGACAGATGCTGAATTATATAAGGAATTGTGTTTGTTTTTGGTTGTGACCTTCTGGGCGTATTGGTTTGGCATATTGATAAACTCATTAAAAATCTTGAAAAAGACAGTATACTGTTGAATGACAAGGTATGTAGTGACAGTATTTTCCCAGCATATGAGTGACTGTGAAACTGTATTACAGTCTTTGGATAGATTGGCTAGCACTGCTAACCAGCAGAAGTTAAAAGAAGATTTTGAAGGATAAAAAAGTGTATGAGGAGGGGAATGCAAAGCCTGTATCTAAAAGGAATGGTTGTTAACTTATCACATTGGTTCTAATATTGCTGCGCTGTTACAGAGACTACTGTTACCCGATGATCGCCATGACTGACCAAGAAGAATAGGGATGGATCTCAACCAGGTCCAAGTGCAGTTTCTCACCATCCAGAGAGTTCTGTGATATCACAAATGGAGGGTCCATGGTTTCAGCAGAAGATGTACAGCAAGGCAGTGAGAACTACATAGAACAGTTCGAGGGGAAGAGGCCAAGAGACACAATAAAGGGGATGATTCTTTCACAACAAGAGGCGTTATCTTCAAGGTTAAGCACTCTTTTAACATCTGAAAGTGATGATATGACATTTCATGGACACAACATGATTGACTTGAGTTCATGTGCAGTTACTGAAAAAGAGTTCAGAATTTTTTGTAAAGGTTTCTTTTTTTGCCATTCAATATAGCAGGGTTAATAGATGCTATTATTGACTTCATGGTATTTGTAAGGAAATTAATTTAAAAAAGTGTTTATTAATGGATAAAATAGTAGAAAGACTCATGGTGAAGTGTCTTAAAAAATCTAGTACTTTTGCCCTACAATTACTGCCAGTTATGGCAGCATTTCAGTCACTTTGCAAAGATGAATTTCAGCAACTTTTAAGTAAACCCCCATTTTTAAGAGTTAGTCAGTAGGATTCAGTAAACTCTGTGCAGGCTTTATGCAAAGCCTACATGGAGTTTACGTGTTTGCGTGAGCAGCAGCGCTAATTACATATTAATGCGATGCATTGCATTTAAACGTAAACAAGCACTGTTTTGTGGCTGGCAATAGTGTTGCCAGCTAAGAAACCATGCAAAACAACACGGAGAGGAAACCTACTACCTATGAGCAAACTAGGTTAGCATGATTTTCAGAATGCCTCAATGATTACCAGGATTTATCATATAGCAATGTATGTGTTCAAACACATTACAGGATAATGTATAGAGTGCAGAGTACTGTGGCACCCATCCAAGCATTCTGTATAAAAGTTGTGTAAATGATCTGTAAGGGTACATGGACTGCCATTTAAAATAAACAGTCAGGGAAAGTGTGTACTGAATTGGGACACACCAATGAATTGTAGGAATGAACAAAGGGAAAGGGCACAGGTTAAACATCATAGTGTACAGCAGAGGAGGGCATGTAAATGAAAGACAGTTGTAGCAGGAACACTAATCACATACTGACATTATACAATATGGACTGCACAGTGCTAATGTATATTATGTGACTGTCAGACAAGATGACAGAACAATGGAGAAGGATGTCCTTGTGATATAAACATCCTGACATGAACAGTGGAGAGGACATCTATCAGGGATGTTGTATACAGTTGCGATTGGGTGTATATGGTGAAGCTGTGCAAACTGGTTTGCCTAAATATGACTGTAATGTCAGCAGAGGTCTCCCAACAAGTGAGACACAGTTACAGGCCATGGACAATAGTAAACAAAAGCACCTACACTCATAGCCAATATCAGAATAATTTACAAAGACATGCATCTGGAGCATTTCCCCCTGGGCCTCCACTGAAAATTGGCTTTGTTCCAAGTCGGACTTTCCCGGTAAACAAATGTTAAATAAGTAAATAATACAACCAGTAATCCCATATCTCTGACGTAAAATACGTGATTCTGAGTGATCATAGATAGTTTTGCACAAAACTTGTACAACTATTATTACATGTCAGCAATCTATGAAGGTAATCAGCCACACTGTCCTGACTCAGTCCAGGCTAGTTGACAGATGTGCATGGCATATGTGTGTGTGTGTGTGTGTGTGTGTGTGTGTGTGTGTGTGTGTGTGTGTGTGTGTGTGTGTATGTATATATATATATATATATATATATCTATATATATATATATATATACACATACATATATATATATATATATATATATATATACACACATACATATATATATATATATATATATATATATATATATATATATATATATATATATACACACACACACACATATATATATATATATATATATATATATATATATCACAATCCACACTGTTACGAATACAACCCATGCCATCAATATTGCCAGACAGCTATGTATGTACTGTGTGCATCACCGGAACAGGTAACACACATGCATCTGGTGTAACACCTTGATGGGGGTCATGCGTCATCAGTAATGTTTATGCAACAAAAGGAATACCCAGGTATGGCCAATAAGATGTGTGAGAGCTCACTGTGGCAAAGGTGGTACACTTCAGTTATACATCACTGGAAGATGTGTAGGGAGGTACATGATGAAGGGTGCATTGTACTCGGTTATTGGTGTAATGAAGGCTGTGAACTATGGAGGTATTATGGCCTTTTTTGTGGATGCCCTGCACACAGTAGTTGTGTTACATACAAGGGCATAGTCACCACTGTGGCCACATGCTGCTAGATGTTCCACATACTATCTATCCCAGGACACGGGTCACATGCCACTTGGTCTGCTTATAAGGGTGTGATGCCTACATTATCACTGGGTTGTGCATTTGTTTTCATAACATAACAAACCCCCCATGTTTTTGTTTCATGTCATGTGTCGTCATAGCTGTTGCAGCAATCTTTGGTGTGCATTGATACCGTCTGTATTACACTAATATCACAGTTGGGTTCAATCATTGCCCACAATCTGTAATCCTCCAGACAGCTGTTTGGACACAGGATGATGTCTGTGACTTAAATAATGGATTGGAATGGACCTAGCACATGGCCCTGATATAAAGACCTGATCACTGGACTTGAGATATAGGTCACTTCACACATTCCAGGTATGTGATCCAGTTGTCTACCCACTTAGTGATGTAGGTGTTTATGGCCACATCTGACAGTGTTGAGGGAATAACTCAATGTGGATTTGTGTCAAATGTCTTCACCTTGGCCTGGTCAGGTTCCACAATATGATAGTGTTGTCATTATGGATGCCCTTGATGGCCTCTTTGAGGACATCTAAGAGATGCAGCAGACATCGATGTAGCATTAACAACTCGCACATGACTTTTGCACACAGCTGGGATATTACCAGTGTCCATTTCGAAAAGGTCCATGATTTCATGTTGGTCTACCTCACAGATGAGAAGAGTCAGGATGTATCTATACACGCATGCTTCAGGTGTTGCCACTCCTCCACACAGATGATTGCATGTTTGATATACACCCTTCTACAGGAACATATTCTATCTAAACGGTGTGTTGAAGTATATATTCAACCATGTCAGGTAGGTGTATGTTCTGAGTCACTTTATAGGTAATCTGTGATGTTGTCAAAGCCCATTGATTCTGTGTGATAGGCCTGGATGAAGGTAAGATGGTGCTTTCTGCCTATCTTGGTCTGGCCTAGGGTTTGGACACAGTCCCCTACCCCGGTATCATTAAGACCCCTCATGTTACTAGATGGTTAACCAGTTGGCTCAATGACAGAACAAATTCTGTGAAAGTTGTGAATCAACCTCTACCAGTAAAGCTGTCAGCATTGGTATACCCTAAGGATCTGTGTTGGGCCCTTTACTGTTTGGAATCTATTTTTTGACAGTCCAAGCTATACTATACGGCCTTTGGCTTGCCAGGTTTGTCGATTATTGTATGATTGAGTCCACCAACGATGTTAACATATTACAGGAGGGACTAACACGACAGAAGTTTGCTGCAAAAGCCACACAGTATACAAATACATGCAACAGTGTAACATTATGCTTACTTTCTGCAAATTTGAATTCCCCACTAATTCCAGCATTGACACCCCCTCCATGCTCAAACCCAGTGGTGCAAGACCTGTGAACACATGTGAACTTTGGTCACGAAGTTTCCACAATGGTATGGAAAGGCTGTGTTGTGCACCTCATAATCAGGCTATTGTATCCAGATCTGAGGATGTTTTAACAGCACTGTACTTGACCCACATCAGAACACTAATACAATATAATGCTCCCTTTTCCATGCATCTCACCAGACACCTGCAGCAGCTGGAGAGACCCCAGGAGGTTCTCACCAGAAAATACAGGACCTGCAAACCATACCATGATGTGTGTGAATAGACTGAATGTCCTGTCACTGTAACCTGTATTGTATAGGATGAGGTGACTTGTGCCTGACCTCCAGACCAGTCACTGACCCTGCCCTGATGGAAATACTGCACATTCACAAGTCAGCTGTAGCTGATGACATCAGCAGAGTCTGGTGAGAGGAAGATGGCAATGGCAGTGTTTTGAGGCTGGTATAAAATGCTCTCTCTAATGTGAAGCAATTGGACAAATACACACACATGCAAGTTGACTGCAATGAGAACAGAACCACTACCTAAATACACCCACTGGAGAACTCTGCATATAAGGCAAGCACTACAGCTCATGTCTGACTTGGAGAGTGCCAGACAACAGTTTTTAGGTGATATCAGTGGTGTCTGGTGAAGGAAAAATGGTAATAGCATGCTGCCTCTAATGTCAAGCAAGTGCGCGTGCACACACTCACTCACACACACAGACACACACACACACACACACACACACACACACACACACACACACACACACTTATGACTGCAATGAGAACAGAACCAAAGCAAGTGCCATAGCTCAAGTCTGACTTGGAGAGCGTCAGACAACAGTTTATTGGTGTTGAGATCAGCAGTGTCTGGTGAGGAGAAAATGGTAATAGCAGTGTCCCACATTCTGGTATAAAATGCTTTCTCTAATGTCAAGCAAGTGCATAGACACACACATACACACACACACACATACAATTTCACTGCAGTGAGATTAGATCCTCTACCTATCTATGTACACAGACTAGAGAACTCTGTATTTTATGCAAGTACCACTGCACAAGTCTGACTTTTACAAAGCCACAGGACTACCTGTAGTGGATGACATCAGCAGTGGATGTTGTAGAAAAAGATATAGGGAGGCTTGCTTGAAATTGATGTGTAAGCTTGTGCAAGTGTAAAAGTACTGGCAGTCCATGGGATTGGAATGGTAACTGCAGGATACACACTTATGGTCCTCCGATTAGCTAGACACAGACACACGCACCTCCCATTTGACTGCAGTGAGACCAGAACCGCTACCTAAGTACAAAGACTAGAGAACTCAATATTTTATGCAAGTGGCATGGCACAAGTCTAACTTTTACAAGGCTGCAGGACAACTTATAGTGGAGTGGATGACATCATCAGTGGATGTTGGAGAGAAGATGTTAGGAGGCCTGCATGAAATGGATAGCTAGCCTTGTCCAACTGTCAGGACATTAAAGTTCTGCATTTTACCAGATTAATGAGTGCAATGTGTATTATTTAGTGTTTGTGTTTCCAATGTGCAGGTATACTTTAAGAGACAGCTTTACAAACTATATGCAAACAGGTGTCCACATTACTACAATTACTGGAAAATCTGAATGTGTATTGCCATTCTAAAGATGTGCATGGTATATAAGACTTTTTTATATGTTTATGTAGTGTGGTTGTAGTATTTGTGAACAAGTACTGAGAGACCAAGGTTGCAGTGCATGGGGGAGGTACCAGATGACTGCATTGTAAATATGTTTCATTTTCTTAGATAGTTCTTACTTTATTTGTATTTCTACACGTATCTTCATGGCATGAAGACTAAAGGGACAGTAAACAGAAGTATTACATGTTGTTGTCCACTTTGCATAGTGTACTGCCAAGCAGCATGTTTGTGAGATGGCTGGCAAAGTGTTTGCAAATGCAAGATACACATTTCTACTGCTTTCCCTGTTTGCAGATAGTTAAGCAGTTTTCAAAAGTGAGCCTCATTACTAAAATTTTGAGAGTTCTAAGTATTGAGGGTATGAAACATACATGCTGTTTAGCTGACTCCATGGCAGCAGGTGTAAATGCACTGACACATTTATTTTGGAGTATGTAATACTTTTAAATAAGTAGTGATAATGCAATGAAATTATTCTTTATACTACATTCACCATGTTTTGATTAAATGGGATCACTTATATGATCCATATGTGTTTTACAGGATATATATATATATTTTGGATACTGGTGGAATCATGATTTTCTTAATGTTGGAACCTAATTGTGGTCATAGATCTCATGACCATACAATTTTCGGCATGGCTAGTATGATAGTGTTTTCTGCTGTGCTAAGGATATTATATGGCTAGTTGCCACAATATAATGATTCATTTTTCTGGATGTATAAACCCACTATGGCATAAGCACAAATACACTTGACTATAGATCTGTCTTAACAACGAATGCTGTCCATAAAAGGCCTTAGGCCAATACGTTGAGACGATGCAGACTTTATTTTAATTTTCATGATTGTATAAATGCTAATACTCTAACTGTCCTGAAATAAGCATTTAGATTAGATGTAATAATATATAATGGGAACATGTTGTTAGAAACGAGCCTGAACTCTTAAATTGAAATTTAGTAGAAGCCATACTACAGATTGCTTCCTTTTCTAAATATGGGCATGGCTTCCTGATTTAATTTATGGAGGCGCAATGCCGATGTTTGAACAGTTTTATATACTTCATTAATTAATGTGACATACTATAGATTGTTTCCTTTCTCTAAATATGGGCATGGCTTCCTGGTTTGATTTATTGAGGCGCAGTGCTGATGCCTGAATTACTCTATATATCCCATTAATTAATACAGTATTCTTTTGAATAAGAGAACTAATGATGTGTTTTAAAAGAAACATTTAACAGATTTCTTATGTTGGTTCTAAATATATTGTTAGACAGATAAAAACAATACTACTATTTTATCTATTCATGTCTTATCATTGTTAACGAGCCTATAGTTTGCTGATTGACTACAATTAATGTGATTAATTGATTAATTATGACAAGGGGTTTCTATAAAAGGAAATAAAATTCTTTGAATGATTGTAACCTGATGAAGCACAACTTGTTTGTGTGAAAGCGCTCGTTCCTGTTCTACTTTTATAATAAATGTTATTTGGATTATATCGTGGTGGTTTCAAGCAATTTCTTTCATCATACATTCACCATGTGTTAGTATGTCTTGATGTAATGCAGCATGTTTATTCGGCATTGGTTGGAGGTATCCTTACCACAGAAGAGCCATTCAGTGTCACTTGGCATTGGTGCACATTGCCAACATCTGTGCAAACGTACGGGCCAAAAAGTGAAGGGCTCCATTTTTTGGTATTTATTTGTGTTTTGTGCGATTCTGTTTTTTTGACCAGATTATAGGTGTTACAATGGGGTAGATAGGAAAGTGGTGAAATGGGAAAGTAGTGGGAAGAACAAAGGGAAAGCAGTATACAAATGTGCAAGAGAGAGGTGGGAAATAACCATAGCAATTCATTTCTTCAGCAGTATAAAATGAAAATATGTACAGAATATTAGCTGAATTTGGACTGTCACCTCTTCCAAGAAGGCTGACAACAATACAATCATGTCGTGTAGCCAATTGGACCAAATCAAGTGTGTCAAGAAGACATGTGACAAAATAGAGAGCTGTGTATGAGATGATTTTTTTTGGGACAGGTGCCCCCCCCCTTTTTTTTTTAACTTCAGTAAGAGAGGAATGCTGGGTAAGAGATGGTGGTACTTCTGGGTCAGCACAGCTGGGTAGGTGAGGAAGCAAATGCAAACAAACAGAACAAGACACAGGGATGGTGAGGGACACAAAAGTTTGGGTAACCATGATTTAGGGGGAGGAAAAGACCATACCCATCAAACGTGTAGACAGTGGGACTCTAGTCCTCACCTGATGGACTGTCATCACCATGCCCTTGCTCCACTGGCTGCTGGACATCTCTTCCTCCTACAGATCATGATGGAGGGCAGCCTGTATATCTGGTGTAGGAGTACTCCAATGGTGTGGTGCACAACCTTACACACCAACCCTGGCATCTTCTGGTGGGTGATGAAATCCCCACCTCTGCCAGTACTTCCAGAGGGTACAACAGGACAAGCTGCTGGGGTGGTGCTACCTGAAGGCACAGGTAGTGCAGAGCCAATGCTGCTAGGATGGGTGCCAGATGGGCTGGATGTCAGCAGGTTGTGATCCCCTGAGGTTAGCCTACATCCCAGTGCTGTAAAGCATTTAGTGATTTGTTACAGATGGATGACATAGAGACATTTTGATGACGCATAATAGAAAATAAAAAAAATATATAAGGGTTGGGGTGAGAGATTAAAAAAGAGATAAAACTAGTACCATCATATGTGACATACAGTGCATTATCACAATAATACAACTATTTTACCCAAAGTTTTACATTTAAGTATACTTCCTAAAAACTACAAACTGTAATTACAGATTGCTCAAAGTAATCCTTGCAATGTGCAGATATTGCTTATATACTTGGCCCAATTAAACAGATTGCAGTTAACAGCAGGGCATTTATGCCACTTGTGTAGAATTTAATTTACGTAATATTATTAAAGTATTGCAATGTTGTATAAAGTTGGTTTGTGCTGCAGACTGATGCATGCATACTTGCTTTTACAATTAGGATTTGCATGCTCACTTGGCTACTGCTGTATAGAAAAGAAAAACATGTTACTTTAAATATTAAAGCTACAATAATACTTCTGTTTTGCTGCATACATACCACTTGCTTCCCTCAGTCTCTCTAATCAGCATGGGCCTACCTATTTGTAGCTATTTTAGAACTAGCTGTGAAAAGAAAAGAACAGAATAGCATTATGCATATCAGTCTTGCCTTTATTTAACGTTCAACATATTATAAATTGTCTTTATTAGCATATTTACACAGCTGTGGGATGTTACTAGTTTGAAACTCATCCAACCACTGGTTGAGTGTATCCCTCCTGCACCTTTTTAGGTCATTGAAGTGGTGCCTGCACTGTTCATCAATGCCTGGGGAGCAAGTCGCACTGGACACAGCCTTGACCTGATTATTCCAAGCCTCAGCCTCTACAGAATAGTACCCTTGCAGAAGCCTTTGGCTATAGCATTTTACCAGGAGTCCAATAAATATTCTGGACTCCTAAACACCCCATCTCTGTGTCCTAAATTGGGCACCTTCCCCTCTAACACCAGACATGTCTAATCCCAAAGCAGTGTAATAGCAATTCCTGTTATCTTGTTTACTAGTAGTGTGCAGACCTTCGCAATAGTGTCAGCTGTGTTTGCACAATGTTAAGCAGAAAGAAACAGTGCTAACAGAAAGGAAGGCAATTTTTGAAACTGTCTGAAATTTACTGTATTAGAACCCAACACCATGTGCATGACAGCCCTATGCTTACAGCTGTTGTCACAGGAATATTGAAATAGCACTTGGATATTTTGTGTTCATTACTCTAAACTGAACTGTCACAACAGTAAAAATATTTTGCACTTCCAGTATTAGAACCCAGGACCATCTGTATTATAGCCCTGCACTTACACCAGCTGCCCCAAGCATAGTTAAATAACAGTTGCATAATTCCCTATTCATAATTAACTTTTGTGTATTATCTGCTGCGCAACAATGCTTAGTGTGTTTGTGCAGTGCCCAACAGAATTAATAAAATGTATCCATTTTGAAATTGTTGACTGATTGCTTCCTCTCTGCAAGTGTTCAATGTTGGTAGGTGTTGGGGAACCTTGCTAACAGCTGCACAACATTGCTTAGCTGTGTTGCACAATGAAAAGCAAAACTGCAACAGTGTATTCTTTTCACATTTAGAATGTTTACGTCCTGTCAGCAGGTGTTCCTGTGTGGGCAACTAGTCCATGTTTGTGCACTGCTAAGCATTGTGCAAACAAGATAAGCAAAGCTAAACTTGACATTTATTGTGTTTCTCCATTTACCCTGTTTGTGCTAAGCCATGCACCACTCAAACACTGGCATTAAAAAAATAAAAAAGGAAAATTATGCAAAAGGATGAAACAAAATCTATTAAATAAACAACATTACAAAAAGTTTGTTAGTATGCATAAAATATTTTTCCACAAGTCTGGAATTGAACTCTCACTCTAATGCGTCTTCATTATGCAGTAAAGGTATCTTATCCCTCTTTGCCATCGAAACAGTTTTGCAGCAAAGAATGAAAATCATTGTGCATACAAGCAACTGTAACATAATCCACAGTATTAACAAAACGTATGACAGTTGACCTGATGTTAAAACAATGAGTGAGAAGGTCACTGAAAAAACAATCAGTCAAAACAAAATGAAAACTCCAGCAAAGCTAGAACATTTACTGAGTGACCTCCCAAATCTCTTGTATCAGATGCACATGGGATATGTTCAAAAGATCCTTATGAACATCAGGTGTTTCAACTAATTGGCAATTCTTAATGCCCATGACTTGTTTTGTCATTTTAATGGGCAATTTCAGGCCAGCAAAACCAAACCCCACTAGCTGTGGATATGCATATTTCGGCCTTATGACCTCATCAGCACAGCACAAGCAGAGTGTTTGACTAAGCATTAGAAACACAGGGCTATTATACCCAGCTGATGTTCATTTGATCTGTTATTGTCAGTCTTCATCTGTTCTTGACTTGTGGGTACGGTTCCAATCCTCGCAACCGATCCGGCTGATATATAGCTCGCTTCAGCCAAAAAAATCTCTCGAGCTACTAGTCTATCCCCAATGCTCCTCTCTACATTACCTCAGATTTCATTTGCCACTGTTACAGCTAGACACGTCAGCCAACTCCTCCCTCATAGCTAAGTAAAACTTTATATTTTTCTCCTTTTTTTCTCTACGTAGCTTACTGATGTAAGAGTCCTTAATTTTCTGGTCCACCCATTAGTGTAGGTGTTCTTGTTACTTTTCTTTTTACTGATGTAATTTCCACTACTGTCATTGGTAGTCCCCCCCCCCCTTTCCTTTACAGTTAGGTAATCTTTCCTACAATTGCTGGTAGTGTTTTTTTCTTTTTTAGTGTGACTGTTTCTTTCCTTTCTCCTCTTTCATTTTCTCTCTGCCTCTCTTCCTTTTTATTTAAGGTGATGGCAGAGAAATCCAAAAGCTCCACTAATGGCTTCAAACAATGTAAAGAGTGTGGCAGAAAAATGCCAAACTGCGATGGTCATGACTGTTGTGTTTATTGTTTGGATGCGTCCCACGTAAGTACCGATTGTGCAGTTTGCCAGGGTTTTAGTAATAGAGCCCTGGTAGAACATAAAAATAAGCTTATTCTCAAAGGGCTTCTTAAAGCCCCTTTCGAGGAAGCCTTGTCCAAGGCCAACGAGTCTCCTCCGGCCTCTGATTCCAAAATTTCCCGTTCGGTGCCAACATTTCCTTCAGCACCAACTGTTAAAAAGCATAAACATGCATCTGCATGTTCCTCTTCAGTACCAAAATCTAAGGTTCTGAAGCTTTCAGAACAATCCAATCTTCGTCACTGTTACCCTTACTGGTGACATCGACACTGACCATGATGCCCACTCAAATTACAACACCTACCGATTTCACCTTGGCCACGGTTCCGACACCGGCACAAATTGTTACTGCTGCCATGTCAGCACCGATATCTCCCGTGGCCCAGCAGAAGGTGCTGAAGACTGATATTTCTATTCAGCCCAGGACTACTTATTCCCCCTCCATTGACCCCCTCCTTTGGACAGCTCCTAGCCCCTGCCTAGAGAGACCCAAGTCTCCTTCTGAGTTGTCCATTCGCTCCACCAGATGTCTCTCAGAAGTTGATATAGTAAGGTTGGTGGATCAAATCCTGACAGCCAAGGTCTTCCCTCATCTTCTCAGCTCCCTCTCCCTTCTAGTGCAGGGTTTTTTTCTCCTACATCCCCTTATTATTCTCCTCCTCTGACCTCTTCACAGGCTTTAGAGCTCTCGATTCGAACTTCACAGGTTCCAATCACTTTGGCGCCAACAACCTTTTTGTCTTCGATGCCAGGTACGGGTCTGACACCTTCGGTGCCTTTGGGACTGTGTCTACACTATCAGGCCCGAGGGGTTCGAGTCGGCTCTGATTTTCTTCTATGGCACCAACCTTGCTTCTTCAGGCTGCGCCAATGGAGGACCTGTCCTCGGTTCTGGTTTGTCAAGTGGGTCTCTCATGGTGGGGGTGGGGTGTGACCCCGGTTCTGAGTTTGTCTCAGTTCTGGGCCCCTATGCTTCCTCAAGGGGTCCTACCTTTCAGGCCATGGAAAGAGCCTTGGCCACTGCCTCATCTCAAGTGGCTCCTGTGTTACTGGAGTCACACCCTTTGACCCCAGGTTTATAGGTTCATAGGTTGGCACTAGGCTATCAGCCCTAGGGCCCATACAAGTCTAGCCATAACAATTCCCTGGCTGTTTCTTCCCACAGTATTTACTTCCCTGGACCCCTGTCTAGCAGGGCGACTGATGTGATCTCCGGGGTGAATTTCCCATCTCCCATCCAATCATCAAGGTTCCTTTTAAAGAGGGCCATAGAGGTGTTCTGCTTGACATGTATGGGCAGTCTATTCCAGAGTCTGGGGAGTCTCTGGGTCAGGAACCTGTCCTTCCAGCATGTTTTCTTCATTGTGATGACAAGGTTTAGATCCCTGGAGCATGTGTCTCTGAGGGATTGGGATTTCTTTAAGTGTAGCATGTCCAACAGCTCTAGGTTTGACATGGCCTTGTATGTTAAGCAGAGATCACCTCTGAGTAGACAATGTGCAACAGAGTATAGATGGAGTTTTTTTTAGATGGTCAGCATAGGGCATCTGCTTTAGGCCTGTGATTCTTTTAGTGAGGTATTTCTGCGGCTTTTCCAGTTGTTGCAGATGTCTTGAGGAGGTACATACCAAACGGGGCATTGTATTCTCTAATGGGTCTAATGAGGGATGAGTACAGTGGGACAATGACCTCCGTTTTTCTGGATAGTGTAAGTAATGAGGTGTGCCACATAGAAGGATTTCCTGACTGTTGTGGCAATGTGGATGTTCTTCATCTCACATTGCTGCAGTCCTTACACTTGGGTAGTCCGCTGTCCTCGGTCGGCCCGAATATCAAAGTATTAGGCTGACGTCGGTCAAGGCGCTTAAGACTGACATCAGGACGTCAGGGTACAAATGCGCATGACCAACGTCATATCCTCAGTCTTTTTTGCCGCATGGTCCAATGCAGAAGCAGCGTTGCAAGTGCCGTTCGGCGTTCTGAAATTTTTCGTATTCGGAGTTTCAGACCGAGTCAATGTTGGCTAAGTACCCCGTTGGGGAATATTTTAGTTTTTTCTTGCCTCAGTGGTTTACCGGATGTCAGAAAAAGTGAATAACTGTATTTCTTGTGGGAAACAGATACCGCATAGAGATTATCATACTTTGTGTATTCCTTGTTTGGGGCCTGAGCACGACGTTGTTGGGTGTCGCTTTTGTGCTAGGTTCAATAAGCGCACTATTAAGCGAAGGTTAGATTGTGCCAGGTTGGTCTTCGGGAAGCGGTGCAATTATAATATGCCGTCGGATGCTCCGCCCGCTTCTTCGAAGAAGCGCAAAGACAAAGCAGCTAAACCCAGGCAAGAAGAGTCGTCCGTACTGGACGCCGGTTCTTTAGAGGCGTCAGTGGAACCGGTGGTTCCGCCGGAGGCCTCTCTGGAGTACCAGGGGGAGACTTTGATATTGCAGGATGTGGCCTCTCAGGAGGCAGGTCAGGCTGAAGGGGCTTCTCAGGTTACTGTACTCTCCTTCTGTTTCCAAGGCTTCTCCCAGAGGCAGGCCAGGTTTAGCTTCTGTTGGTGTCACTCCTAGTTCGTCAGGATCTGTGCCCAAGAAGCACATGCTTAAAATGGCAGAAGATTTAATTACTTTGATTAGAGGTTCTTTGCCCCCTCCTGATAAGAGGCCTAGGGTGGAACCAGAGTTGGGGAGTTTTGAGCAGGCTTCGGATGTTTCAGAGTCTTCGGCTGAAGACTTGCAGGAGTATTCTCCTTATTCTGATTCTGATGTGGATGATTCTACTCCTTCTGCTTCTCCTCCAGAGGATTTTTCTTTTTCAGAGACTCTTCATTCCATGAGGGAACATTTTAAGTGGGAAGGTCAGGACTTCTCTGATTCCAGGAAAAGGCTTAGGGAATTTTGCTTTTACCCCAGCATAGGCCTTTGGCTATACCACCTGTTCTGGATGTTGTGGAAGATGTGTTTGCAGAGGCTTCACTTAATCCTGATTCTTTGCCTCCTGCTCCTGTTAAACCGGACAGGTATTACAGGGTGCCTGAAGCTCATAAATATCTTTATAAGAGTCCTAGGGCGGACCCAGAAACTGTTAGTCAGGGACCTAAGGGTGTCAAGACCTCTGTTGTAAAAAATCCGGTTCCTCCAGATAAAGAGGCCAGGGCTTTGGATAGATGGGGAAAGAAAGTCTATACTTCTTCCACCTTAGCTATGAGGGCTTTGAATTGCCAGTTTCACATGTTGAAATATCAAAACTATCTTCTTTCTCAATTGAAGTCTAAGGTAGATGCTCTGGCGGATGGTATTGAGTGTAAAGAATTACAAGATTTGGTACATGTTTCTGAACAGGTGGGTAAGCATTCTTTACAATGTGGTTTTGATGCTGTACAGGCCTCGTCTAGGGTGGCTGCCACTGGGTCAGTGCTTCGCAGGCACGCCTGGCTGAGGGATCAGAATTTATCTGACCATGTTAAAACTAGGATTTTAGATGCTCCTTTACAGTCTGATGTGTTGTTTGGTTCACCTGTGGAGGCAGTCTTAAAGAAAATGGAAGACAAGGCTAAGTCTATGCAGACTGTTAAAGATTTTTTACAAGTTCAGCCTCTGAAGTTTAGTAGGAATTGGCCTGCTAAGGGGTGGACGTACCCTTCTTATGATTTACAGTCTAGGGGTAGATCTAGACGTGGTAGGGGCAGAGCTCAGGGCTCTTTCAGGCCTAGAACAGGGAGTTCACCTGCACAGTCTTCGGGTGAGGGCAGGGGCCAGTCCTTTCGTAAACAGGCCCAATGACCTACCTTTTCAGCTGCCAGAGCCTTCTTGTCTGGCAGCACCTTTGGGAGGAAGGTTGGCACTCTTCAAGGAAAATTGGAGTTTAATTACCCACGACAGATAGGTATTGGATATCATACACCAAGGTTACAAGTTTTATTTCCATACCTTGCCTCCTTTCAAAGGCATGCCAGACGTTCCTCCTCAGCAAAGAATAGAGGCTCACAAACAAATTTCTCTGCTGCTTCAAATAGGGGCCATACAGCCGGTCCCTCTGCCAGAAGTGGGCCTAGGATTTTATTCTCGCCTGTTCCTAGTACCAAAGAAGGGGAACGCGTGGAGACCAATTTTGGATTTATCTATCCTCAACACTTATCTGGACATTCCCAAGTTCAAAATGTTGACGTTACAACAGCTTTTACCTCTGCTGGGCAAAGATCACTGGATGGTGACTCTGGATCTCAAGGAGGCTTACCTTCATGTTCCTATCAGGCTAAGTTGCAGGAAGTATCTGCGTTGGCTGGGACTTCTCATTATCAGTTCTCTGCATTGCCCTTTGGCTTATCTACTGCCCAGAGTGTTCACGAAGGTTCTGGCTCCAGTGATAGCTTTCTTCAGGCTAAAAGGAATACAGATCTATCCTTATTTGGACGATTGCCTGATTCTGGCTCAAGGAAGGGACGAACTTCTTCATCATTTGCAATATGTGATAGCAGTGCTAAGATGCCTGGGGTATTCTGTGAACGAAATAAAGTCCAGTCTAGTACCCTCAGGACATGTGCTTTCTGGGTGTGAGACTGAATACAGCATCCCAGATGGCCTTTTTGACCCCGGACAAACAAAAGAATCTTTCCTTTACTTCCATCAATTGTCTCATCAGTCCAGGCTGACTGCAAGGACAGTCCTTCAAGCCTTGGGGTTCATGGCATCTTGTATTCTGGTGCTTCCCAATGCCAAACTGCATATGAGGAAGCTACAATGGTATCTCAAAATGTATGGACACAGCACTGCCAAGATATGGACACTGTCATTCAGATAATACCTTGCATTCAAAAGGAATTTTTGTGGTGGGCTCAGGAATGTCACCTAAACAAGGGACTCTCTGTGACCCGGCCAGAGGCGAGTCAGATTCTAACGACAGATGCCTCAGACAAAGCTTGGGGAGCTCATCTAAATGGAAAGTGGATACAAGACACGTGGCCTGCCAGACTACAACATCTACATATCAACTTGAAGGAGATGTTAGCAGTCCAATTTGCATTAATAGCTTTCAAGGATTTACTTCTTCCAGGGCAGGTGTTGGTTCTAACAGACAACACAACTGTCATGTGGTACATGAACAAGCAAGGGGAACACATTCTTATCCTCTATGCAGACAAGCAATGATTTTGTGGGAGACTGCTCTCAGTTTACAGCTAAATCTTCAGGCAAGGTTTCTGCCGAGCACAGAACTCCTTAGCAGATGTGTTGAGCAGGCAATTATGGATCCCCACGAGTGGAAATTGGATCCTCATGTATTTCAGAAATTGACAGTGTCATGGGGAACTCCAGACATAGATCTGTTCGCTTCTCCACTAAACTACCAGCTGCCAAAGTTTTGCACAAAAAGGTTTCATCCCACAGCTTGGAAAGTGGATGCTCTTTCTTTCAATTGGAGCAATCTTCATGTGTATGCCTTTCCACCTCTGCCTCTCCTCCCAAAGGTACTCCTAAAGGTCAGACAGGACAAGCCAAAGATGATTTTAATAGCTCCAGATTGGCCTCGACAGCACTGGTACCCATTACTGAGAAGTCTGGTACGGGAGCCTCCATGGCCTTTGCCTTCGATTCCACACCTGCTGTCTCAGGAGAACAGTCATTTACTCAATGTCAAACTTCACTCTCTTCACCTAATAGCCTGGAATATTCTGTTTTAAACCCTGGAGGGTCTCAGCTTCCACAGCAAGTTTTGAATGTTATTTTGGAGGCCAGAAGGCCTAGTACAAGGAAAGTGTACGCAGATAAATGGAAGAGATTTTTATTTTGGAGTGCAGCAAAGGAATTTGATGTTTCTAAGCCTAATTTAAGTGTGGCTCTTCAATATCTTGCTGAGTTACTGGACAAAGGTTTGTCCTTCTATTCTATTAAGGTCCATGCTGCAGCAATTTCTGCTCACTATGACTGTGACCCACCATTGTTTTCTCATCCTTTGTTTAAGCAATTCCTTAGAGGGGCAAAGAATATAAGACCCCACGAGAGCTCCTACTCCTGCTTGGGATCTCAATTTTGTGTTGGAGAAACTCACTCTACAACCTTTTGAGCCTGCAGCTACTGCCGAGTTGAAATATTTATCATGGAAGACTGCTTTTTTGTTGGCCATTACCTCTGCGAGAAGGGTTTCTGAATTACAGGCTCTTATGGCAGTTGAGCCTTTCTTAATTTTCCATAAGGACAGAGTATCTTTGCGTACTAATCCTTCCTTTATGCCTAAAGTGGTTTCTAGTTTGGCTTTAAACCAAACTATTCATTTACCTACTTTTTATGCAAACCCCCAAAATAAAGGGGAGAAGATTTTGCACACTTTGGATATACACAGGCAGTTGCGATATTATTTGAGCAGAACTAAAGGGTTCAGGCAGTCTCAGCAGTTATTTGTTTCATTTGCTTTAGGTTCTCAGGGAAAGCCTGTTTCAAAACAAACTATTTCTAAGTGGATTGGGTTTTGTATTGCTTTCTGTTATTCCCATCATGGTAAGGAGATTCCAGCTGGGATTAGGCCTCATTCCACTAGGGCTACTGCCACTTCTACAGCTTTTTTAAGGGGGGTGGCAACTAAAGATATTTTGGAGGCAGCCACTTGGAGTTCAGTGCATACTTTCTCTAAGCATTACCACCTTCCTCTTTACTCTAAATCTAGGGCTGGTTTTGCCACTGCAATTTTACAGGGCATTTTGGCAGCGCCTAATGCTTTATAGTTTTGCCATCCTCCCTTACCTCTGCTTTGGGATTCTACCCAAGTGTAAGGACTGCAGCAATGTGAGATGAAGAACATAGTACAGTTTTGTACCTACCATAAATGTAGATGTTCGAAGATCTACATTGCTGCAGTCCAATTTACCCTCCCTCCTTCC
Organism: Protopterus annectens; assembly: GCF_019279795.1. Lineage (NCBI taxonomy): Eukaryota > Metazoa > Chordata > Ceratodontiformes > Protopteridae > Protopterus > Protopterus annectens. Next base: position 297,890,617 of record NC_056744.1, read on the forward strand.
CCTCTGTAGTTAGAGGCGGTTGTGTGGGTTGGGGTTGTACATTTTGTGGATATTGTATATATTGTACATATGATTAGTGCAAGGGTGGTTGGTTGTTTTTTGCTGTCTTTTGGTTTTGGCATTTCTTTTTAGGGTCTTCTGACATCTGGGGCAAGAAAAGACTGAGGATATGACGTCGGTCATGCGCATTTGTACCCTGACGTCCTGATGTCAGTCTTAAGCGCCTTGACCGACGTCAGCCTAATACTTTGATATTCGGGCCGACCGAGGACAGCGGACTACCCAAGTGTAAGGACTGCAGCAATGTAGATCTTCGAACATCTACATTTATGGTAGGTACAAAACTGTACTTTATCAAAGGTGAACCACTGTCCACCTGTGTCCCTAAGTCTCTTATCACACTTTCGGTGTTGAGTGTACTGCCACTTATGTGGTAATTCACTGGTACATGTTGTTTTCCCAAAGGGGATAACTATACATTTCTTGGCATTGAGCTTGAGCCCATGGCTCTGGCACCAAGCATCTGTTTCTGTAAGGCCCTTTTGTAGAATATCCACATCATTTGGGGATTCAGTAATGGCTCCCAGTTTGCAGTCATCTGCGAACGTTGTTAGCCAGAGTCCCTTAGTGTTGGCCTGTACTTCAGAGAATTAGATGCCAAACAAGAGTGGTCCCAGGACTGAACCCTGAGGTTATCAGTTCTACCACCAACCTCTACCTCTAGACAGCGAGCTCCAAGGTTGCAAGACTAACCTACTAAAGGCATACCCTCTTCCGAGTCCTCTTCAGACACTCCCACTGAAGAGCCACCTCAGAAGAGATCATGTAAGAGGAAACACCTTGATTCTCCCAAAGAATCCATCATGGAGGACACAGATTTCAATAAGGGGGAGGGATCCCCATGGTCACTCCCGGAAGACATCTCCTTCAGAGACATTCATGAGATCCTGAAACAGAGGGATGATTGGAAGCTCCAAAACCTTTCCTCTGAGGAATCTGTGTACTTGCAGGCTTTTGGTGCTCACCCATCTACCTCCTGGTGACCCCGCCCACTGACCTAATTAAATTGATCACTCACTGGGCTTGAAAGGCCCATGCTTCTGTAGAACCTGTCCTTCAAAGATCTGACAAAATACTTTCCACTCCTGAGGACCATCTACAGTTAGCAAAGGGCTTAGTAGTTGATGCTAAGGTTGTAGCGACTGCCACCAAGAACTAACCGAGGAAAGCTCTACTGTACATCCCCCTAACTGAGAGTCCAGGGCGATGGACAGATTTGGGAAGAAGGTCTAAGCATCATTGACCTTTTCCATCAGGTTCTTGAACTTTTTGGTGCACTTTACTAGACTTCAGAGAGATCTGGTCAAGGAGCTCTCAGATACTATGGTGTGAGCAGTGGCTGAGGGTGTCCAAGGAAAGGTGGTCAATGAGTTAGCTACCCTGGAGTCCATTTCAAATTCATCCACAAGGCTCATTGTGCATGTAGATGAAGGGGAAACCAGGTCAGCAGGTTTAGGTGTTGCTATTTGATGACATGCTTGGATGCACCTGTGTAAGTTTGCAGAACCATTCAAGTCTTCCTTCATCAGTGCTCCCTTTGACAGATCCTCATTGTTTGGGTTCAAAGTTAAGGAAACTCTGTCCAGGTATAAAAAGGATGGAAAGACTGTGTCTGTTGTGGGCATACATTTTTCCACTCCTCAACGATCCTATTCAAGGAATCAAAGGAGTGGCAAAATGTGGTTCAAGAAGTCTTAGACGCCTTTCCAGGACACACATGGTATGGACACCCCTTGGGGCAGAATGGGGAGTTATAATGGAAGACTCCATCCCAGAGGCAGGGGTGGTCCGCAAAGTCACGGTTCCAAGGAGTCCTTCTCTGGTCATCCCTACCAGTGCTCCTGAAAGGGGCCCGATTGCTTGCCTATGGAGGCATTTGGGGGAAGATTTTCCTTGCACCCAACTGCCTAGTGATGCAAAACTACTGATGCCTGGGTGCTAAGAATTATTTCCAGAGATTATTTAATCCCCTTCACCCTTTACCTGAGAACCCCAGCAAGACTCCCCGACATTCCACCCAGCCAGAGGAAATAAGCACTAGTGGAAATACAAAAGTTGCTAGAAAAAAGAGTCATCCGAGAAGTCCTGCCTATCCAGTTAGGATCCAGATTTTTCTCAAGATTCTTTTTAGTGCCAAAGAAGGCAGGGAACTGGAGACCAATTTTGGATCTCAACATTCTAAGCAAAATTTTCCAACAGTCAAAATTCCAAATGGTCACAGTTCAGTCACTTCTTCCCTTCTTAGAGGAAAACGATTGGATGTGCTCCATCGACTTTTAATACATGTATTACCACATAAAGATGGACACACGCTCAAGAAAGCTTCTCCAGTTCTGGCTAGGAGCCAGTCATTACCAATTCAGAGTGCTGCCCTTTGGTCTCACCATAGCTCCCAGGGTGTTCACCAGATGCATGGCAGTGGTCACAGCACATTTGAGGCTGCACAGATTCCTGGTATTTCCTTACCTGTGATGACTGGCTCCTTACCACTTCCACCAGGCATCTAGTTCTGCAAACAACAGAATTCATTCTGGAGCTATTTCAGCAGTTGGGCATCATAGTCAATCTTGCGAAGTCACAGCTATCCCCATCTTAGGATATAGAATTCATCAGAGCTTGTCTCAACACTGTCATGTGTGGCATCGCTTCCCCGCCACAGGTTGCGGAAAGTACAATTATAGATTCACCTTATTGTTCATTCAAGCAAAATACCAGCTTAGCAAATTTTGCAAGCATTGGGTTCCATGGCAGCAGCAATCACCTTGGTCCCACTGGCAAAGGTTCACATGAGACTTTTTTGGTGGTTGCTTGCAAACCAGTGGTTTATTCTAACCCACCCCATGAGTCACCTAGTTTTTATATCCAGCTGATGCAGAAATGACCTATCCTAGTGTATACAGTCCAATGAGATTCTTCTAGGCTGTCCCTTTGTCCCCCTTCAGCCAAAGGCCATAGTGACCACAGATGTTTCCCAGATGAGGTGGGGGGGGGCATTAAAAACACAAAATCCTTTCAAAGCCAGTCCTAACTCGAAAGTCAAAACACACCAAATAAACTGGAACCAAATTGGAAGTCAAAGAATCATATTAGTGTATCAAAAGACTGTATTCAGCGCTTTCGTCTTCAGACTTCTTCAGAATACAAAAAAAATCACAGTCAACTTGTTTAAATGGCTAATACTGACCAATTAAAACTTAAAATCAATCAGTTATATTAATTATTTTCAAAATAAAACACAATTGCTAAAAAAAAATAACAAGAAATTTTTATTTACATACAACCTACGACTTTTTAAAAATATTTAATATTTACTGCATCATTCAGCCCTGGATTTTATCTGAATTTAATTTTATTTGCCACAAGTCCTCTTTCTGTTCCAAATAATTTCTAAAATCGCCATCCCTCATGTCTGTCAGAACTTGTTCTAAGACTGAAAAAAGAAACTTCTTTTAACCATGACACTGTTGAGTGTGTTTAAAAACGTGCATTTTTGGTGTCCTTCTTTCTGATAATATATAAGTGCTCCCTTACCCTTTCATTTAAGGCTCTTGTTGTCATGCCTATATAAAAAGCCATACAGCCAGTGCATTCACCAATATAAACCACTCCTCTACTCTTACTACAAAAATATCCTCGAACCCTAATGGTAAAGGATAACTGACGTAAATAAACATAATGTCCTTCTAAAATGAATCTACATATATTACAGCATCCACACTTATACATACCATTGGGTTTGTTAATAAGATAATTATTTAACCGATATCTAGTGCTATATTTCTGTAACAACAATTTCAAATTATAATTATTTTTATGTACGAACTGGGGGTGGGACCATACCACCCTGTACAAATCGTGATTACTTTCTAATATTTTCCAGTTATTCCATATGATCTCCCGTATAGACCCACTATCCAGGGACATCTCTAAACTACAAAACATACTGGCTACATCTCGGGAATCCCTCCTGTTGTGATTGGAACTCTGAAATGGAACCTTCAATATGGGAGGATAACAACAGTTCCTTTTACTAAGAACTCATTCAGTTAATTCAATTCCTCTGTTCTTAAATAACGCTATTATAAACTCAAATTCTTCCATAAGTTGACTGTCTTCACTTGTCATATGACTAGCCCTAATCAACTGCCCTTAGGTATATTGTTCTTGATAAAACAAGGATGTTGACTATTATAATGCAAAGTAGCTATTAGTGAAGGTCTTTTTTTCTATGAACACTTCTTACAAAACTATTTGTTAAAATGTTCCACTCCAAACATACATCCAAAAAATTAACCTTTGTTCCAACATCCCCAATAACAAACTTTAAGAACATTGATTTTAAAACATTCAAGAACTGTCTGACTTTTGTCTGGTCCCATTCCATAATGAAAAACAAAGCCTCTGCAAATATTTTGTAATAAACAACTTGCAATTAATCTTTTGTAATAAACAACCTGAAACTGTATCATGACTGAATCTAACACTACGTGTTCCCACCATTCCATAACTGCATTGGCAAAAAATGGTGCCGCCTGTGACCCCATGGCGATCCCTTTAACCTGCTTATAACATTTTTTGTTAAACAAAAAATAATTATTGTTTAGCAAAATTCCTGTCAATTCACAGTAGAAATTAATTTCAGTACTAGAAAAGATGGAATATATTCAATCCTATTGTCATGGGGAATAGATGTAAATAAGGAAACAACATCAACAGTGAAAATAATATGTCTCATGGGATCAAACTCAAAACCATTGATAAAATGCCTGGTTTTGTCCAAAAATCCCATGAGTCCTTTAAATAAGAATCCACATTTTTAACCAAGGCGTTTAATATAGAACCAGCTGCCATTTAATATAGAATCAACTACCAATGAAATTCCCTCAGTAATGTAATTTGGTGCAGAGACAATTGGCTGAAATGGAGGATTACTTACACACTTCTGAAATTCCAAAAAGGATCCCCATCTTGGGTTTTTCTATACTGAAAAAACTGTACATTGCTTGACCTAAATTCCCATTCATTAAACTTGCAAACAAGAATGAGTACAATGTTTTAAAACATTTCTGTACCTCATTTACATGGACTAATTGATACTCATCATTGTTATTTAGCAGAATTTCCATTTTTTCAATGCAACACTTTTGGTCCATCAACACCAATGTACCCTCTTTGTCACTCTTCATTACTGTAATATGTTTATTGTCTCCAAGTTCCCTTAAAGCCTTCCTTTCATCAGTAGTTAAGTTACAGTGATATTTTCTTTTTTTGTTATTATTTTCTAACAGTTCTCGAATTTCATTCTCACATATAGTTTCAAGCACTTTAATAGTGTGAATTAGTGAAGGATTGTAACATGAAGGTTTAATATACATTGGCTTAGGCATTTTTATGTCTTTTAGAACATAACTTGAATTCAACTTTCTAGTATACTTCTTAAGGTCAAGTAAAGTGCTCGCAATGTTAGCTGTCTTTGTTCGGACAAAATTCAACCCCAACTTCAACACCCTTTCATGAATAGGTTGCAAAACAAAGCTGGACAAGTTAATAATTTATAGTTCTTGGTCCAATACCTTTTTAGTTGTCAGTTGATGAATCCGACGTTGCTCAACCCTTCCTTCTGGCTGTTCTCGTTCTCTGTGACTTGCTGTTTTTTTCTGTTGCTAAAAAAGCTTTCAGTCAAACCCCTTTGTCTTCAGAGGTTGTAGTTTCTAAAATTCTTAAGGATTCAATTCCCCTATGTGGTGTGGTTTCATCTCCATTCAAGATATCCTGTACTGAAGTTTAGGCTACGTTACCCCGCTGGTTTCCATTGGAAGCTTTAATATTCTTAGCATTCTTAATTTTCTTAGCAACAGAATTAAACATTAAATATGCAGTCATTTTCATAAGCAGCCACATCTCTGATTAACTTGCTGTTTTTGCGATTGATGTCTAAATTCTCATGTCATTCAATGTCCTCCAGTACTAGTGCATATTCAAAACGTTCTCTGAATTTACTGTGAAAGTCAGATTGCAACCGCTGATCCACTGTAAGACTGTCCTCTTTAACACTAGCCATACTTTTAAGATTATTTTCCACTACCAACTTAAATGAATGGCTGCCGTGTTAAAAAAAATTCCTTCAGTGTAACAAAAAAGGCGTCATTAACACTTACCCCATTGGAGCATTTAAAATACCTTAGTCCCTTGGGACCCTATGAAAATAACTCTGCATATGTAATGTTTAATTCTCTTGCTAAGAAAAATATAACAAATAATAAAAATCAGCTTGGTAATACAAGAACGTTCCACTTTAAAGCTGTTGATTGCAAAAAACAGCAACCAGAATTTATTAATACTTCCAGCGGAAACCAGCGGGGAGACATAGCCATAACTTTAGTACGGGATGTCATGAATGGAGATGAGACCACACCACATAGGGGAATTGAATCCTCAAGAATTTTAGAAACTACAACCTCTGTAGACACAGGGGTTTGACCGAAAGTTTTTTTTAGCAACGGAAAAGGAGAGCAAGTCACAAAGAATGAGAATGACCAGGAGGAAGGGGTGAGCAATGTTGGATCCATCGACCGACAACTAAAAAGGTATTGGACTGAGAACTACAACATTATTAACTTGTCCATCTTTGTTTTGCAATCTGTTCATGAAAGGGTGTTGAAGTTGCAGTTGAACTTTTTCCCAACAAAGAGAGCTAACATTATGAGCACTTTACTTGACCTTAAGAAGTATACTAGAAAGTTGAATTCAACTCATGTTTTAAAAAATGTAAAAATGCCTAAGTCGATATATGTTAAACCTTCATGTTACAATCCTTCATTAATTCACACTATTAAAGTGTTTGAAACTATATGTGAGAATGAAATTTGAGACCTGTTAGAAAATAATAATAATAAAAAAAAAAAAAAAAAAAAAATGTTATTGTAACTTAACTTATGATGAAAGGAAGGCTTTAAGGGGACTTAGTGACAATAAACATATTACAGTAATGAAGAGTGACAAAGGGGGTACATTGGTGCTGATAGACCAAAGTGTTATGTTGAAAAAAATGGAAATTCTGCTAAATAATGATGAGAATAAATTGGTCCACACAACTGAGGTACAGAAATGTTTTAAAACAGTGTACTCATTCTTGTGTGCAAGTTTAATTAATGGGAATTTATATTAAGCAACGTACAGTTTTGGCAGTATAGAAAAACCCAGTATAGGGACCCATTTTGGAATTCCAAAAATTCACAAGTGTGTAAGTAATCCTCCATTTCGGCCAATTGCCTCTGCACCAAATTATATGACCGAGAAAATTTCATTGTTAGTTGATTCTATATTAAACCCCTTGGTTAAAATTTTGGATTCTTATTTAAGGGGCTTATGGGATTTATTGGACAAGAACAGGAATTTTATCAATGGTTTTGAGTTTGATCCCATGAGACATATTGTGTTCACTGTTGATGTTGCCTTATTTACATTTATTCCCCATGACAATGGGATTGACTGTATGAGACCATTTTGGGGGGAATATTCCAGCTTTTCTAGTACTGAAATTAATTTCTACTGTGAATTGACAGAAAATTTGCTAAACAATAATTATTGTTTGTTTAACAAAAAATGTTATAAGCAAGTTAAAGAGGTTGCCATGGGGTCACCAGCGGCCCCATCTTTTGCCAGTGCAGTTTTGGGATGGTGAGAACACATAATGTTAGATTCAGTCATGATACATCTTCAAATCTTATTACAAAAGATTCATTGATGATTTCTTTTTTATTATGGAAGGGGATCAGAAAAAAGTCATACTGTTCTTGAATGTTTTAAATCAGCATTCTGATTTTTTTACAGCTTGTTATTGGGGATGTTGGAATGAAGGTTAATTTCTTGGATGCATGTTTGGAGTGGAACATCTTAACAAATAGTTTTGTAAGTAGTGCTCATAGAAAAAATCACTTTACTAATAGCTACTTGCATCATAATAGCCAACATCTTCATTTTATCAAGAACAATATACCTAAAGGGCAGTTGATAAGAGCTATTCATATGACAAGTGAAGACAATCAACTTATGGAGGAATTTGAGTTTATAATAGCATTATTTGAGAACAGAAGATATGAGAAAATTGTTAGTTGAATTAGCTGAATGCGTTCTTAGTAAAAGGCACTATTCTTATCCTCCCATATTGAAGGTTCCATTTCAGAGTTCCAATCACAACAGGAGGGATCCCCGAGATGTAGCCGAGATGTTTTGTAGTTTAGAGATGACCCTGGATAGTGGGTCTATACAAGAGATCATACAGAATAATTGGAAAATATTGGAAGGTAATCATGATTTATAAAGGATGGTAGGGTCCCACCCCCAGTTCACAGATAACAATAATTATAATTTGAAATCTTTGCTACAGAAAGATAGTACCAGATATGGGTTAGATAATTATCTTACCAACAAACCCAATAGTATGTGTAGGTGTGGATGTTGTAATATATGTAGATTCATTTTGGAAGGATCTTATATTTATTTAAGTCAGTTACCCTATACCATTAGGGTTTTCAAGATATTTATGTTGTAAGAGTAGAGGAGTAGTTTATACTGGTGTATGCACCAGCTGTACAGCTGTTTATATAGGCATGCCAACAAGAGCTCTAAATTAAAGGGTAAGGGAGCATTTATATAGTATCATTAAGAAGGACACCAAAAATGCACTTTTTTAAACACACTCCACAGTGTCATTTATAAGAAGTTTCTTTTTTCAGTCTTGAACAAGGTCTGACAGATATGAGGGTGGAGACTTTAGGTTCATAGGTTGATACATGTTTACTAGGATAACGACCACAAGTGCCTTTTTGAGCCAAGCCATGCATCCCAAATCTCTGACAAGTTCTGATACCCTTGATAAGTGTAAGCATGGGCCTGAGCAATGAACCATTTACAGGTTACCTGTTTGCATTAGAGACATAGGTGCCAAACCAGGGATGAATTCCGGTCTCCCATCCAATTTTCCAAGTTGCACTTGAATTGGTTTAGGGAGGAACTCTGCTTCACATGGATAGGGAGCCTGTTTCATAGGCAGGGTAGTATCTGGGATACATACCTATCTCTCCAGCAGGTCCTATTTATACCACAGGCAAGGTTTAAGTCTTTAGAATGGGTAATTCTGGTACTGTTTGTTTTATGGATATGCAGGAAGTGCATCAGAGTTGGGTCTGACAATGCCCTCTATGCCAGGCATAGATCTCCTCTCAAAAGCTTGCAGGAGACAGAATACAGGGATAGGGGCTTGAGGCCGTCTACATAGGACATATTACTTACACCCTGTATTCTAGGAATTATTTGGAGCAGAAAGAGCCCTTTTGGCAAATAAAATTAAATTCAGATAAAAAACAGGGCTGAATGATGTAGTAAACATTAAATGTTTTTTTAAAAAAGTTGTAGGTTGTATGTAAATAAATAACAATGTCTAGTTTTTAGCAGTTGTGTTTTATTTTGAAAATAATTAACATAATTGATTTTAAGTTTTAATTGGTCAGTATTATATATTTAAACAAGTTGACTGTGATTTTTTTTTGTATTCTGAAGAAGTCTGAGGATGAAAGCATTAAATAAAGTCTTTTGATATGCTAATACGATTCTTTGGCTTTCAGTTTGGTTCGAGTTTATTTGGTGTGGGGGGCATTATCTGAAGAAGACAGTCCAAGGCCCTTGGTGTCCCTCTGAGGCCAATATGCATATCAGTGATTTGGAGCTGAGGGCAGTGCTTCTAGTGTTGCAAGCATTTCATTCTGCCTTACCTCAAGGGACGATAGCTATTCAATCAGACAATGTGTCCCTAGTCTGGTACATCAGCAAACAGGGGGAACCAAGTTCTACCCAATATGTGGAGAAGCCCTTTGAGTGTGGCAATGGGACATAACTTCCAACCGCCTTCTGATAGCAATGCACATCCCAGGGATTTCAAACATGATTGCAGACAAACTGAGCAGATGCATCCTCATGCCTCACAAGTGGTCTCTAATCTCCAGAGTGGTGAAGATCTTTCTTCGATGGGGCCAGCCTTACTGCATCCTGTTTGGTTCACCCCTGAACAACAAGCGCAGAAGCTACTTTGCCATAATTTCCCCTCAGGGGGAGTCCCCCAGAGATACTCTTCTCCTCGATTGGCCCTCAGTTCTCCTTTATGCCTTCCCCCATTCCCTCTGATCCCTCTTTTGCTCACAAAAGCAGATCGGTTGAGAAGCAAAGTAATCTTCATTGCACCTTACTGGCCTTGACAAATATGGTTCCCCTTCCTTTGGCCTCATCTACTTTGCTGCCCGTGGATTCTGGACCCAGTTTCAGACCTTCTGTCCCATCCTCAGGGACTAGTGCACCCCAGTCTACAGTCCTTCAAGCTGACTGCTTGGTTTCTCCAAATCCATTAGTCACCCGGCATATTGACATTCCATCTCCTGTATGACACATTTTGTTTGCATCCCATAAACCATCCACCAAGAATCTCTGCATTAGTAAATGGAAGAGATTTTCTATCTGGGCTTGTGGTAATGGTCTGGATCCTTTTTCAGTGCCAGTCAAGGAAGTTATAGAGTTTCTAGCTGCCATCTTTGGTGAAGGAGCTTCTGCTTCCACAATTAAGGTTATTTTAGCAGCTATTTCATCTTTCCATAACAGTTTCCGTGATCAGACCTTAATCTCCCACAGGCTCTGTAAGATTTTTCTTAAGGGCACCATTCGTTTAAAGCCCTCATTCAAGAATCCCCTACCTCCATGGGACTTGACCTTTGTATTGCAGTGTCTTACATTACCTCTGTTTGAACCTGCAGCTACCTGTGACTTGAAGTTTCTTGCCTGGAAAATATTGCTTCTTATAGCTGTCGCCTCGGCAAGATGAGTCTCTGCATCACAGACTCTGTGTTCTAAAGCCCCTTATCTAGTTTTCCTTAAAGGCAGGGTGTCACTCAGAACAAACCCATCCTTTCTTCCTAAAGTGAAATTACTCAATCTGTAGACTTGTGTGTATTCTTCCCAAATTTTTCTAATAAAGGTGAATACTGCTTGCACCTTCTGGACAGAACTAAGCAAGTCAGACAATCATAACAACTGTTTGTATCTTTTTGCAAGCACAACCTTGAGGAAACCTGTTTCTAAGGTTACTCTATCAAGATGGTTAAGGGTTTGCATTTCTTTTATTTACACGAAAAAGAATCTAAGACTCCTGTGCTGGTGAAGGCACATTTTACCATATCTATGACTAATTCAGATATTTTTCATTCCCTAGCTTCCATGTCGGAAATTTGTGCAGCTGCAGCATTGGCTACTCCACATACCTTTATTACTCATTACAAATTGGATATGGTCTCCAGGGGGACAGCTTCTTTTGGTTCTGTGGTTCTCAGGAATGGTCTTCCATAGGGCCACCCAGGATCTTAGGTAGCTGGGGACTCTGTCCAACAAGTCAATAATAGATGAAGATTAACAACATCAGATAAAGAAGTTATGACTTACCATAATGTTCCATCTGTGTTGTTGATCTTCGTCTGTTCTTGCTTCCCACTTCACCTGCCCCCTCCTATAGAGTTCTGGTGAAGCAATATGCTGTCCTGGGTTTCCTTGTTAAGATTCATCTTGTTTATGGATTCTGACTTGAGTTAGGATATCTTCTTGTCTAAGCCTGCAAACTCCATCTGAGGTAATGTAGGGAGGGGGATTGTGGGTAGACTAGAAGCTCGAGAGATTTGTTTTGCCTGATATGAGCTATATATCGTCCGATTGGTTCCAAGGATCGGAACCATACCCACAAGTCAATAACAGATTTTATTTCTTTTTATTTTTAGATTTGTTAGTCCGACTGAGCTCAGAGAGCCATTTATCAGTGGAGACCCGAGGAGAAAAGCTCCAGGAAAGTAATTAAAAAATAAGAAAAACCTAACAATTCAAGTTGTGAGATACTTAACAGTACAAAAACAGAGAGAAATATGCAATACAAATATGTACAAGGCAAAGTACAGTATTTTGAGAATGCAGTAGCAGTATGTTTGAGAAATTTGGTTAGCATTAAGTTATTTACAAGGAATGTAGCAATGCCCAAAATAAAAATAAAAATTTCAGAATAACATCATGGCATAGTACAACAAAAATACTTTTAATAGCATATGTGCTAACTGCAGAGGGAGTAATGTATGTAGACAGTTTAGATAGATACCAGACAGATATGTTAATTGAGAGAAGAAGAAAAATTAATTAGGTAATTTCCTGACTAGTACATATCCATGCATGTTGGAAATTATCGACAACACAGGTGGAACGTTATGGTAAATCATAACTTCATTTTTCTACATATATTAATTTTAGATGTAGTGCAGTGAGTGATCTCACAACCATTTATGACTATTGCTTGCATACATGCAGCTCTGTCTTATCTGTTTAATGCTTAATCTTGTCTTATCTTACCAGTGATCTGAGCCCTGCATTCTGTAAGGCATTCTGTGTCATTCTGCTTAAAATCTGTGGGGATATTAAATGGCAATAATATACAGTTGTCAAGAAATGAAAGGGAAGTTGGATGTTACTGAACAGAAACTGTGACATGTGTGTTGCTTACTTACATTTAAAGTCTTGATACAATTACTTCTACACTTTATAAGTCTAACCTGTCTGACACAATCACTGGAGTTAAGGGAGTCTGAATTGTTGTGTTTTCCTACACCCTACCAGTAATCATTCACAGTTGCAATCCATTAGCAACAAACACTGAGGGACTGCCTGTACTAAGTTTACATGTGCTACATGGAGTCAATTATTTGGGATTCAGCAGTTCTAATGAGTTCACACCTCATTTGCATCTTTAACTTGTTCACAGCCCTGAATCTACACTATAAAAAGGGAACTGTGTTGCTAGGGAACTTGAAGGTGAGGAGATTTGTTTATGTGGATAACACAGAAGAAGATATTTTAATTTGAGATTTATCTGCACAGAAGACTTCTGATCTTATAAGTTCATACGTTGGTACTGGGCTATCAGCCCTAGGGCCTATACAAGCCTAGCCATAACAATTCCCTGGCTATTTCTTCCCACACTATTTACTTCCCTGGACCCCTGTCTAGCAGGGCAACTGACGTGATCCTCGGGGTGAATTTCCTTTCTCCCATACAATCGTTAAGGTTCCTTTTGAAGAGGGCCAAAGAGGCGCTCTGCTTCACATGCATGGGCAGTCTATTCCAGAGTCTGGGGAGTCTCTGAGTCAGGAACCTATCCCTCCAGCATGTTTTGTTTATTGTGATGACAAGGTTTAAATCCCCGGAGCGTGTGGCTCTGAGGGATTTAGATTTCCTTAAGTGTAGCATGTCCAGCAGCTCTGGGTTTGACATGGCCTTATATGTTAAGCAGAGATTGCCTCTGAGTAGACGATATGTGACAGAGTATAGCTGGAGTTTTTTAACGCGGTCAGCGTAGGGCATCTGCTTTAGGCCTGTGATTCTTTTAATGAGGTATTTCTGTGACCTTTCCAGTTGTTGCAGATGTCTTGAGAGGTACATACCAAACGGGACATTGTATTCTATAACGGATCTAATGAGGGATGAGTACAGTGGGACAATGACCTCCTTTTTTCTGGATGAAAAGCCGTTAGTGATGAGGTGTGCCACATAGAAGGATTTCCTGACTGTTGTGGCCATGTGGTTATCGACGGTGAGTCCACTGTCCACCTGTGTCCCTAAGTCTCTTATCACACTTTCGGTGTTTAGTGTACTGCCACCTATGTGGTAATTCATGTGTACATGTTTTTTCCCAAAGGGGATAACTTTACATTTCTTGGCATTGAGATTGAGCCTATGGCTCTGGCACCAAGCATCTGTTTCCGTAAGGCCCTTTTGTAGAGTATCTACATCATTTGGGGATTCAATAATGGTTCCCAATTTGCAGTCATCTGCGAACTTTGTTAGCCAGAGTCCCTTAGTGTTGGCCTGTACTTCAGAGACGTAGATGCCAAACAAGAGCGGTCCCAGGACTGAACCCTGAGGTACTCCACTTATCACTTGTCTGGAGATGGCTACTTTTACAGTGTGGGTTCTCTCAGTAAGCCAGTTGGCAACCCATTGAGTGATGTAGGGATTAATGCCCAGCTTAGTAAGTCTATCTATGATTCCAAAGTGGAGGTTGGTGTCAAAGGCCTTGGCCATGTCCATATAGGCTGTGTGGACCGCCTTACCCTCGTCCATGGCTCTGGAGACTGATTCGAAGAAGTCAGTCAGGTTCAGGAGACAAGATCGTCCCTTCATGAACCCAAACTGGATGGGGTGTGGGGGGTCCAGTGTTTGAAGGTTGCCAATGTCTTTGTTGATAAGTTCCATGGCCTTGCAGATCAGGCTCATCAGACTGATGGGGCGATAGTTCCTGGGATCCAAGGTGGATCCCCCTTGTGGAGTGGGATAACTGTAACTGTGCACCACTCAGTGAAAAGGTTTTCTTGCATTTGTCAGCTATGTACTGAATAAGCTCAAATGTCACAAAAAAAATCTTGTGTGTGTATGTATGTATATATATATATATATATATATATATATATATATATATATATATATATATATATATATATGGGTCACCTTTATTTGCCTGACAGTTCATTTGTCCGACAGATATTTCAGGCAGCCCAATTGCCTAACAGCCCGACAATTAGAAAAAGGCAAGTAAAAGGTATCTGTCCATTTCCCCACTGTAGTGCAATCCTGGAGTTAGAATATAAAGTTGGGGGGTGGGGGACGAAGTACCCCCACCTATGTTGGTTTTAGTGAACAGTAAAAAAACAAACTGCACAGTATAAAAACCAAAGTAGCTGGGGCCAGTGTGGGGGGCTGTGCCCCCCCCCCCCACAACTATGTACTCTAACTCCAGGATCACACTACAATGGGGAAAAGGACAAATACCTTTTACTTCCCTTTTTCTAATTGTCAGGCAAATGAACTGTCAGGCAATTGAGCTGCCTGAAATTTCTGTCGGGCAAATGAACTTTAGGTCAAATGAAGGTGACCCACACACACACACACACACATATATATATAATATATATATATATATATGTGTGTGTGTGTGTGTGTGTGTATGACTATATATATATATATATATATATATATATATATATATATATATATATATATATAAAATACATTAGTAAATGCTACTTTTATCTGTATGCATTCTTTAAGTTTACTGATGGCATAGGCATGTTTGT
This sequence comes from Protopterus annectens, assembly GCF_019279795.1. Lineage (NCBI taxonomy): Eukaryota > Metazoa > Chordata > Ceratodontiformes > Protopteridae > Protopterus > Protopterus annectens. The sequence goes on from NC_056744.1 coordinate 297,905,883, forward strand.
CAGGGCATTTTACTTTCTCAAATGTGCAGCCTTATTAACTGTCCTCACAAGTGCTAATGTTACATCTGATTTCTCTTTACACTCATCTGTTGTTATTTCAGTGAAATGTAAATGTCCTATATTGTCAGTGACACAGGGGTGTTAGCCTTCTAGGCTGGCCCATTGACACCTGTACAGAAGTGCTGGCAACAGGTAGATGTGGCTGGCAATTGCATAAAATTGAATATTTTGTGGTAAATGTGTACACATGTTTTTGGGACATTTTATTTGATAACACTTTTAGTAGATCACTGACGGTTTGTTAGCAAAATGTGTAATTTGCCTGTTGCTTTGGCAGTGGGGGAGCCAAGTTCCATTTCTGTGTTGGCACAAATAAAATTTGCTATTGTTACTATCCTTGTTTTGGATCCAGCCGTGGTTTGGATTGCAGTCTGTTGCAACCACATAATTCTTGACTGTTTTTTGTTTCTCCAGTGGGTAGTATTAAAATACTACCTATTATGTGTTATATCTAAGAAGGACTTTTATTTATATGTTCATAGGTTCATAGATTAGTACTAGGCTAACTGCCCTTGCGAGCCATTTTACGCCTAGCCAGTTATCCCCTGTGGGATTCAAACCCTGTACCTTGTGTTTGTAAGGCAAACACCTCAACCATTAGGCCGCCCTTCCAACCCTGTGATACTTATGTGTATTATCCTTCTTTTGTGTTTTATGTCACCTAGGACTATGGCACTCAGGCATCCCAATCCCCACAACCCCCCTTCATTGACCCTGCAAATTAAGTCATTGTGGAAGTATTTAGGTGACATGGTGCCCTTCTGCTTGAGAAGGGATTTGGGGATATGTCTAACAGAATCCAAATTTGGCAGCAGATAGTGGCTGATATGAACGCAGTAGGTGGCCAGAGCAGGACATATAATCAGGTGTGCCATAGGGCCACTGACATGATTTCATCGGCCTGAAGGAGAGCAGCTGCAGTGGTCCATGAGCGGATGGCTGCTGGGGAGAGGGCCTGCTATAGCAGCATCACTGACACCAGATGAAGAGTTCCCATCTATTGTCACGGGTGCAGACAGCTCAGTGGGAAGTGCACAACAAGTCATTGATGTTGGTGCTGTTGGTTTAGGGAGGGCAAGTATGTCCAAGGAGCAGCTTCCTGGTAGGCTTACCTATCTCAGTTGTTAAATACTTCTTGTATTGTAAAATATTGACAGCAATACAGAAGTTCTGTTTAACATATTTTTTTTTTTTTTGGGGGGGGGCATTGTAGATTGTTACAGTTGATAATACATTTTGTTTTTTTACGCATGGACCTGGGGTCGAATGTGTCATCCCAGTTCTTGTTAAAAATATCATTAATAGACATATAAAGGGCAAAAAGTTTTAAATCCCTGTGTTACTGTTAATTGTGATGATAGGATCCTTACCTTTTGCTTAACTTCTTCCAGGACCATCCTCCATAGGGACCCTACAATCATTTGCACATGGTAAGCTAACCATTTTTATGTCAGTACTGATGAGCAGTTCAAGGAAATATTTATTTTAACCATATGTGTGATGTGGGTGTCAGGACTCTTATGTGTATTGCTCTACTGTCTGTAATAATGGCACCAGTGTTAGTTTGTTAGCATATATTGGACTGTAGTACTGTAGCTATTAATTTCTTTCCTGTGTTTGTTGCTTACTATCACAGGTGAACTTGATGTATGAAAGTGTAGGACTCTTACCACCTGATGTCAGAGTATCAGCAGACTCCGATGATGATGATGTTGGCCAAACAAAGACACAGTCAGGGGTTGCAGAGGTTGAATTTGACACTAAGGTTGACATTCAGCCATCCCCTGTAATTCCATCGGACACAGCCAGTAGGCCTATGCCAACCCATTCTGGTGAACCCTCAGATACTGGATAGGTCGAGGGTGAGACACTTGATCAAAGTAGTTAAAGAGACTTCATTGCCTTTTGATTCTGGCCATAGCCAAAGTGTGGGTGAAGTACCATGCAGGAGGGTTGTTAGTGGTGCTCAGAGGAGGCCTACTGTCCATCCTCCACCTGATCCAGGTGTGTCTTCCTGTGCCACTCGATAAACATTTAGGGCCATCATGGAGGTGCAGGCAAGTTCAAATAGGTCCTCCAGGAAATGCTTAGGCTTGTAGATGTGACACAAGCTGATATGCGTGACTGCCTCCACTGTGTTGCCGATTCAATGGATTGGATGAATGACACATTGAAACAGATAGTGTCTGTGATGGAACATGTGCTTGGAGGGGGAATGGCATCCACGTGGTCGTAGGTCAGCCATATCATCTGATGTTAGCCAACTTGGCCATGCCCAGTCATGCTTCCATAGTGGCATTATTTCCAATGCTTTGTCAGTGGTTGAGGTGTACACACCCAGATGTGGCAGGTCATGGGGTCATGGTCCTGGGCATCCTTGTGAGGAGAGCTCATCCAGCAGAAATCAGTCACATTCAGGTAGCAGCAGTGCATCTGACCATGGGTGTGGATGTGCCAGTGCAACTCCTGACAAAGCCAGTTCTCATGGTCAGGTATGACCTTGATGAACTGCCACCTCTACCATGCACGGCTCATACCTGTCTGACATATCAAGGTGTAGAGCTAGCAGAGAGCTTGGCTGTGTTTATGCAGACACTCACACCACTTTCACCTGGAGGGCCCATACAGACACTCGCACAACAGTCATGTGGTTCAGCTGTGAGGCTTAAAGCTCATTCTGTCTCAGTGGCCATTTGTTACTTTATCCAGATGTCTGCCTGTTTCTGTTTCTTACTCACAGGCACTCACTCACCTTTTGTGTCAGCCTAGGCTTCTTGTAACCAAGACAAACACACACACACACACACACACACACAAAACATCCTGTGCAAGTGATTATAACTGTGCCATATCCTTGTTTTCTATCTTTTGGATTCAGGGATACATAAGCTTTGTGTCTGATGCCTAGGGTGCATAGCTGGCTTAGTGCTTAGTATATCTGTGTTTGTGATGTTGTTTTGCTAATTGTACTTTTGACATATTTTGGTCTTACAAAGTTAGACAGTTGATAGTCAAAACAGTTTTTTGCATCAGAATTTTTAAGAATCTTCTGAGGGTTATGAAGTCTGTAGAATAGTGTGTGTGTGTGTGTGTTGTACCTTTAGGAAGTGTTTCCAATGACAGCATGTGCATATAAATAGCAAGCACTTGCTAGCTTAAGTGTCATTTTGAGAGTGCATCCAGAGCATGAACATGTTTGAGTGTGATAGTCAGTTTGTTTATAAGTTTATCTAAGTTAAGGTTACTAAGCCTCAATCCTGATGTGTTTGTACGTAATAAAGCTGCTTGAACAAAACCCACAAATATTCATCTGTTCAAGCAGCATCATTATGTACAAACACATCAGGAGTGAGGCTTTGTAACTTTATCTTAGATAAGCATGTACGAGTGTGATAGTCAGTTTGTTTATAAGTTTGTCTAAGTTAAAGTTACAAAGCCTCAATCCTGATGTGTTTGTACATAATAAAGCTGCTTGAACAGAACCCACAAATGTTCATCTGTTTTATCCTGACCAGATGAATGCCATGGTGTCAGAACTGGGATTCCAGAGACTGCTTTTCAGAGTTACAAGTCACAGAGTTAACAGTGAAGGTAAACTAAATGAACCGAGTGCAAAAAAGGGCCAGAAATGAATTAAAGGTAATGAAAACTTGCGCAAATAATTTATTTTATCAGAAGGATAAAACAGAGCATTAGCAAGGCACAGAACGCATTATTAAGCAAACGAGAAACATACAAATTTAGTAATTGATAAAACGATTATCAGAAACACACATAAGGGGTTTGGAATTACCTCGAAATTGCAAAACGAGTATGTTTAGAGTAAAATGAGCACAAGAAAAGTATAATAGGCATGAAAAGAGATTAAACGAGCAAGTGAATATAGTAAAGGGCAAAAAGGCTACATTAAGCAAGGTGACTGCATTTTTTTGGCATATTACTGTGTTTCGGCATAAACTACTATTTTGCATTCATTGAAGCTATTCAGGGCATAACTAGAGTTATTCAAATTATCTTGAAGTGTGTAAAAGTGCTTGCAGTGTATATTCATTGCTGTGCATTTATTCTGAAGAGTTATTGTGCGCAACGTGCAACTATGTCGTGAAGTGCATTCAAAATACAGCCATTTCAGAAAATGTCTTGTGCTGGGTATGTCTGTTTGCAGAGTGCTGCCATTACAGAGTATTTCTTGCACTGTACAGATTTATTTAGCAAAATACAGCCATTTTGGAAAAGTTTTAGTATGTTGTGTACTGTTTATTCGCACAGTGCAGTTGTTTTGAAATGTTTCTTACACTGATAAGAAGTGATTTCTCAAAGTACAGTGATTTCAAGTACTTGAGCCCATGAAGCTTATTTTGCAAAGTTCAGTTATTCAGAGGCTTGTTCTGCTTTTGGGCATAGTTACAAGTATTGTAAATTTCTGGCATATGTATGTGTGTGTGTGTGTTCATGCATATTTGCAAAAGCCTTCATTGGTATGTGTTAATATGGCAGAGGCATTTTGCAGACCAGGTCCACTTGTATTTGATCAGAATATTTCAGAGGTTTGGAGAATGTTTGAGCAAGAGAAAGATATTTTTATACAAGCAGCATATTCTGACAAAGATGCATGATCCAGGGCACTCATTTTGTTAAACCTAACTGGATCAGAGGCCATTGAAAGGGAGCGTTCATTTGAGTATGAAGGAGAAAATCCTCATATTGTTGTACAGGCTGAATCAAGAGAAGACCCAGAGTATTTGAAATGCAAATTCAGTGAAATGTGCAACCCCCAGACAAATGTTACATTAGAGAGGCATTTGTTTTACACAAGAGATCAAAGGCCAGGAGAAACTTTTGCAGCGTATATTACTGACCTGAGAAGCAAAGCGAAAATATTTATTTTTAGTGATTTAAAAGATGATTTAGTAAAGGACAGGCCTGTGTGTGGTATTAATAGTGCTGCAGTGAGAAAGAGTTTGCTTCGTGACAGTGATTTAACGCTAAGCAAAGCTGTTGAGATTTGTCAAATCCATGAAGTTAGGGAAAGGCACAGAAGTATGCTTGCAAGTGATAAGACCATGGTTTCAGCAGGCTCCAGAATAAATGTAGACAGCATGCAGCACATGGCTAGCAGAAGCAGGCCTAAGGACATGGCATCTGTAACCCCTGCGGGTGTGACAGGTAAAACCCATAGTTTTCCAGCAAGTTCTAAGACTAGTTCATTGAAAAGGACATTCTCAGTTCAGTACAAGAGTGAGTTAGCAAAACCTAAATCAAGCTTTATTGTTAACTCTAGCAATTGTGGTGCCAGTCATTAGTCTAAAAGAAAAGTGCTTAGCATTTGGTCAGCAATGCCACAAGTGTAAAAAATGGAACCATTTTCAAAAGTTTTGCAAATCAAGTAAACCTCACACAGTTATAAAGAAGGGTCACTTAAAAAAAAAGCAAGTTGATCATACAGAGAGCTGCAACCCTACTTTCTGTGTAGATGGTGTATCACTAATTGGTGAAAAGATTAATGCAGATGCAGTAGATTTTTTTTTGGCAAAGAATGAAGTGTTTTGTATTATCCAGATCAATGGTAATTCCACTGAGCTCAAAGTAGACACTGGTTCAAAGTGTAATGTTATGTCAGCAGACACATTTGCTAAGGTGAGAGCTGGTGAGCAACTTAATGTGGTCATTTGTGCGAAACTTGTTGCTTATGGTGGTAAAAAAATTCACACCGAAGGCTCAGTCGTGCTTTCATGTTATTTGGCCAAGAACTTACAACTTACTATTCCATGTAATCCGAAGACCTGTGCAGTCCTTATTGTGTCTCAGAGACAGTTTGAAGATGAATATGCTTTCTTTTACTAAAGAAGTTCATCATATAAGCACATGTCCCAGTTCACGTTTCACTGTTACTATTTTTTCAGAGTATGCTGATGTTTGCAATGACAAGTTAGGCAAACTTCCAGTTGTGTATTCTATGAAGTTAGACCCAGAGGTCAGTCCAGTGGTCAGACCAGCAAGAAAAGTTCCGATAGCTATGCAGAATAAGGTCAAAGCTCAGTTGGATAAACTGGTTACAGAACCTACTGTATGGCTATCATCCATGGTAGCAACTCGCAAAAAGGCTCAGATGAAATCAGAATATGCATTGACCCAAGAGATTTGAAGAAAGCATTAAAGAGACCACATCATCCTATGTGTACAGTCGAGGAAGTCACAGCCCTAATACTGAAGCCAATTGTTATTTTCTAGCTTGGATGTAAAAAGTTCATTTTGCAAGTGATGCTTGATCGAAAATCTTCACTGCTGACTACATTCAGTGCCCCATTTGGAAGATATAGTTTTCATGCTTGTTCAGAGGTTTTAAGTAAAATAGGGGAATACCCTAGATTTGTAAGGGAGAAAAGTAATTTGAAAAAAATTGTTAGAACGTAGGCATGTGGATTATCCTAAATTCTCAGAGTTTCAAAGGTTGGGTACTTTCACATGTGTCTTTTGCAGGTGATGTTGATTCATTTACGAATGGTAGCAGATTTTGGTTAGGAATGAAGTGATAACTGCTTCTGTGGTTTTTTTTTTGTTTTTGTTATTGTAAGACTGAAGCACTTGATGTTATGTAGTCCTATCTCGCCTCCATTATTATGTGTGGAGTTCGACTCGGCCGCTTTTAGAAAGCCTGAAAACTTCTGATTGGCTCGTGGCTAGGAGGTATCCCATGGTGCATGAGCACATTCCCCAGATCTTGTCTGCAGTGTCTTCAGTCGGAAGCTTCTTTTGGTTGGCCCTGGCTAAGTGATTACGTTTTATTATTATTACTGCTTTTTAGGGGTTTTTGCTTCTTGTGAAGTTTTTTCTGTCTTAGTCTATTGCTGACAGTCTTATTGTGATTACTGATTTGTGTCTTTAACTGGATTTGACTTTATTGCCATTTAAAATTTACTTGCGCCTGTTGGCCGTTTGTGTGTGGTATCCCATGAGTGTGTGTTTTTTTTTTTCAAAAATGAGTGTGTGTTTTTGACTAGACCGTTTAACTTAGAGGTGCTAGTTTTGTCCCTGTTTCTTTCTTGCACTACGTTCATTTAAGGTAGAGAACCTAGTAAACCCTTTTTATTTTTTGTGGGTGTTAAGGCTAGATCTGCTTAAGTTAGAGGACCTAGTTCCTCTCTTGATATGTGAGTGTGTTGTTTTTTTTTTCTCTGCTGCCATTATGTCCAAGGAACATAAAGAACACAAACAGTCAGGCTTTAAAAAGTGTACTAAATGTTCACAAAAAATGTCCATCACCGATGGACATAGCGTCTGTGTGTACTGCTTAGGGGCCATACATCTACAAGAAACTTGTCTCTTTTGTCATTCTTTTAGCCCTAGAGTACTCCAGGAAAGGAAGAATAAGCTGATTTTAAAAGGCATGTTAAAACCTTCCTTCGAGGAAGACCTAGCCAGTTCTTCCTCCTCTGCTAGGTCGCATTCTTCTAGAAAGGATAAGGGCAAGACTCAACTTATGTTTCTGAACCTCCACAGAAGTTACCAAAATTGGAGTTGGTCTCTGTCTCTTCGGCTCCACAGTCTTTGGGGCCGATTGAGATTTTGGACACAGACCCTGCAGTATCGGCACCAAGTGTTTCTGCACCGATCACTAGCAGTCCTCTTCAGAGCCAGTTAACAGACATTCCACCAGTCTCCCCTACTATAAAATCGCACATATTGCAGAGAACAAGGTCTCCCACACTGTCCTCCAGATCCTCCAGGAACTTATCTGAAGAAGACATCGAGAGAGTGGTGCTCAGACTCCTCAAGTCATCGGCCTTGCCAAAATTTCTATCGGCTCCAACCCATTCGGTCTCAGAGCCGACTCCTGCTACCAATCCTGCTCTCTTTCCTCCTCCAACCCAGATTGGGCCTTTGGAGCTGATATTGCCGGTAACGACTATAGTGGTGTCCTTGGCTCCAGCACCCCGTGTGGTTGTCTCGGAGCAGAGTTCCACTCCGACACTCTCAGCGCCGTTCGAAATGTCTCTAGGGTCTGAAGCTCTTCGATTGGCCCCGAGGGGGAAACTTGGAACCGAACTTCTGCTGTGCCAAGTCTCCCTCTTGGTGCATCGGCCTGAGTGAGCTCGGACCCTACATCGTTCTCGAAGCCGACCCTTTTGGAGCCATCGGCATCTACGCTATCTTCGGAGCTGTAGGAATTGGTCTTCATGAGGATGAGGAGCATGTTGGATAGTTCATCCGCCCCATGTAGAAGTACCGATGCCATACTCCCTCAACCGCCAACTACAGTCTCAGCATCCTCTCTCCCCCGAGATGGCAGAGACCCACAGCCTCAGGACTCCCATTTCGGTGGCCCCCCGATCTTCTGAGACCTCCCCAGAGAACCCCGCTGAGGAGCCCCCTCGGAAGAGATCGTGTAAGAGGAAGCATGTAGACTCCCCTGATGAGACTGTCACATCTAGCACTGACCTCGATGAGTCGGAAGGGTCCCCTAAGTCATCCTCTGAAAATGTCTCCTTTGCAGACATTTTGGAGATCCTCAGGCAGAGAAGTGGCTGGCCCACCATTACCCCGTCTGATGAGGAGTCAGTGTACCTGAAGGCTTTCGGGTCTCAGCCCTCAGCTTCATGGGTGTCTCCTCCATTTGATGAATTACTGGATCTTGTGAGTCAGAAAGCATGGCAGACTCCTGATGCCATGGAACCGGTCCCCAGGAGGCCGAATAAATTTCTTTCTGCCCCTAAAGACAAAGAATTTTTATCCAAGGGCTTATGTGTTGATGCAATAGTGGTGGCGGCGGCCACTAAGAAGGAGCTAGCAGAGACTTCTTCTTCTTCTATCCATCTGCCCAATAAGGAATCTCAAACGATGGATAGGTATGGGAAGCGTATCTTCTCTTCAGTGGCTTTTACACTCCGATCGCTGAACTATCTTATTACATTTTACGAGACTTCAGAGAGATCTCCTAAAGGAATTAGGAGATACTCTTCAGGGTACCTTTACTGAAGCAGTCCCATTTACAGTGTCTACTCTCACATCCATTGTTAACTCCTCCATGTGACTAATCTCGTACGCAGTTGATGGCGCAAGTAGGGCGACGGGTTCAGGAGTCTCCTTAAGGAGACATTCCTGGATGCGTCTGTGCAACTTTGCTGAGCCTTTCAAGTCTACATTCATCAATGCCCCCCGTGGATAGATTGTCTCTTTTTGGACCCAAGGTGAAAGATACCCTCACCAGGTGTGAACAGGAAGGAAAGACTCTGCCGTGGGAGTCCATTTTACCGTTCCTTCTAGACCTTACCCTAAAGGTCAGAAGAGCGGTTAAATGTGGTTCAAGAAATCATAGAGATCTTTCCAGGATACACAGGGTGATTCCTCCTTCAGAGGCAGGGGAGGAGGAAATAATGGTAGACGTTGCCCTAGAGGCAGGGGAGGCACACAAAATCAGGGAGGTCGCGATTCCTTTCCTGACCATCCCTATCAGCGTTCCTGATGTGGAACCTGACTGTGCGTCTCTGGAGCCGGTCGGGGGTCGCCTGTCCTTGTTCCCAGAAGCCTGGCTAAATCTCACTCGAGACAAGTGGGTACAAGACATTATCACCAGAGGTTACCCTTTTCCCTTCCACCACACCCTCCCAAAAGGATCTCAGATGTACCACCCAATCACAGGGATCAAGCGGCTATAGAGATAGAAAAGCTGCTATTAAAAAGAGCCATCCAAAAGGTCCCAGCAGACCAGACAGGATTCTGAACTTACTCCAGGTTCTTTTTAGTTCCAAAAAGAACAGGAGACTTGGAGACCCATCTTAGACCTCAGCAGATTAAACGAGTATGTAAAGAAGTCCAAGTTCCAAATGGTCACTCTACAATCCATACTCTCTCTGTTAGGGAAAGACAGCTGGATGTGCTCAGTAGATCTCCAGGATGCCTACTACCACATAACGATGCATAAAGCTTCAAGGAGTTACCTACGCTTCTGGCTGGGAGCCCATCATTACCAATTTCGGGCGCTGCCCTTTGGTCTCACCACATCCCCCCAGGTGTTCACCAAATACATGGCAGTAGTGACAGCTCATTTGAGGCATCAGGGAATCCAAGTCTTTCCATATCTGGACGATTGGCTCCTGACCGCCACCACCAGGCATCGTCTAGCTTAATTGAGAGATTCCACAATCAAGCTCTGTTCCCAGTTGGGAATCTCTGTAAACTGGGAAAAATCCTCAACTTTGCCCACTCAATCTATAACATTTATAGGAGCAAACATAGACACAGTTTCTATGATAGCCAGACTACCTACAGACAGAATATAATATCTTGCACAGCAGATTTACAGGATACTTCCCCTTCGAAGAGTCAAAGCAAAGGTGGTGTTGCAGCTTCTTGGAACTATGGCGTCGACCATAACCTTGGTACCTTTAGCAAGACTGCATATGAGGATACTCCAGTGGCTCCTGTCATCTCAGTGGTCCTTTCAGCAGTTGTCTCTGCATCACCAGATACTGATCACAGATTAATGCAAAAAGGATCTATGCTGGTGGATTCAGCCAGGTCATCTTACCACAGGGACTCCCTTTGTACCGCACCAACCCGTTGCCACTGTGACCATGGATGCCTCTCAGAGATAGGGGGGGGGGCATTATCTAGGCAAGACTGTCCAAGGCACATGGCAAGATCAGGAGGCCCATCTGCATATCAGTGTCCTAGAGAAAAGAGTGGTGCTTCTAATGTTGCAAGCACTTCACAACTTTCTCCCTCTAGGGACGATAGCTATCCAGACAGACAACATGTCAGTGGTTTGGTATCTAAACAAACAAGGGGGAACCAGATCATACTGTTTATGTCGAGAGGCCCTGCGAGTTTGGAACTGGGCGATTTCTTCCCAAAGCTTTCTCATTGCAATGCACATCCCGGGGACTTCCAACGTGATAGCGGACAAGCTAAGCAGGGCAATATTGTTACCTCACGAATGGTCCTTGAACCAGAAAGTAGCCCATCTGATCTTCCACAAGTGGGGACAACCCTGCTGCGATCTCTTTGCCAGCCCCATCAACACCAAATGCAGCACCTATTTCTCCCTCATCCCTCCTCCAGGAGAGTCTCCAAGAGATGCCCTCGTCCACGATTGGCCCCCGGGACTCCTTTATGCTTTTTCTCCTTTTCCACTCACCCCCAGGGTCATACAGAAAGCATTGTTGTTGGGAAGCAAGATGTCAGATTTGGTTCCCTTTTCTCGAGCCTCAACTGTTAGACTATCCATGGATTCTGGACCCAGTGCCAGATTCTGGACCCAGTGCCAGACCTTTTGACACACGTCAGGTTCTCTTCACCCCATTCTCCACACTCTCAAACTGACTGCATGGCTGCTCCAGTTCCATCACTAGTCAGGCTTCATGGTCTGTCTCCAGCTGTAACCCACATTATTACCTCTTCTCACAAGCCTTTGACTAGAAAAATTGTATCACAGTAAATGGAAGAGATTTTCTATATGGGAACATAACAGAGAAGTTGATCCATTTACAGCTCCCATTACTATTGTTTTAGAGTTAATTTCAGAACTTTTTCACCAGGGTTCAGCAGCTGCTACACTCCGAGTTCAGCTAGCAGCAATATCCAATTTTCATGTGGGGATTAATGATTCCAGTCTTATGTCTCACAAACTGTGCAAATCTTTTCATAAGGGTTCCATGACGTTAAGACCTCCTGTTCAAGACCCCATTCCTCCCTGGGATCTGAATCTAGCCCTGTCTAGACTTACTTTGCCACCCTTTGAACCAGACCATAGTTGTCAGTTGAAATTCCTGTCTTGGAAGACTCTTTTTCTGGTGGCAATAACCCCAGCCAGACGAGTTTCTGAATTACGAACCCTATCAGTTAAACCTCCATATTTAATTTTTCACAAATACAGGGTTTCTCTCCGGACCAATCCTTCTTTTATTCCTAAAGTCTGTTCTCATTTTCACTTAAACCAAACAATTGAATTGCCAGTGTTCTTCCCTAATCACACCAATAAAGCAGAGTATAGATTCCGTCAATTAAATGTGCATAGGCAACTGCGTTTCTATATGCACAGGACCAAAGGATTTAGAAAATCAGAACAGCTCTTTGTTTCTTTTGCTGAGGCGAGACAGGGCTTGCCAGTTTCTAAGGTCACACTATCGAACTGGATCTCTAGTTGTATTTCCTTTATTTACACTTCTCAGGGAAAGGAGTTACCCTTTAAAGTCAAAGTGCATTCTACCAGGTCCTTTTCTACTTCTGCTGCTTTCCAAGCCAGGACACCTATTGATAATATTTGTGCAGCAGCAACATGGGCTACCCCTCATACCTTCATTTCCCATTATAAATTGGATTTAACTTCCAGGGGTAGAGCTTCGTTTGGTTCCACGGTACTCAGGAGTATCTTCCCGTGAGCCACCCATTGAAGATGCTAGGGACGCTGTCTCACATGTAATAATGGAGGCGAGATAGGACTACATAACATAAAGAAGTTATGTACTCACCATAACGTTCCATGTATGTAGTCCAGCTCTGCAAACATTATTATGAACCCACCCACCAGCCCCCTTCTTGGAGGAACTGGAAACAGGTTTTTCTTTTTCTACAGTGGTTTATACCATAAACGGTGCCTTTATTACAGTTTATTCTTCCGGACCTTTGTCCTTTTCCTGTCTTATCCTGATAGACTAGTAGCAAACAAGATCTGGGGAATGTGCTCATGCACCATGGGATACCTCCTAGCCACGAGCCAATCAGAAGTTTTCAGGCTTTCTAAAAGCGGCCGAGTCGGAGCCAAGTATTGGCTCTGAACCCCACACATAATAATGTTTGGCGAGATGGACTAGAAACATGGAACGTTATGGTAAGTACTTAACTTTTTTTTTATGTTACTAAATGTGAAATATTTGGTACTTTTTATGAGGGAAAGACAGAAAGTTTTATGGAAGTATTGTAATATATGTTAATACAATTATAGAAAAAGATTGTACAATTTGGAAAATCTGGTTTATGCAGTAATTTTAGGAAGTTTTCCTTTTTTGTCTTAGATAATGATGTAAGTATAATGGTGTAGGTGGGGATATTAATAATTACCTTGAAATCAAAGATTTAAGACGGTAGGTTAAACATGATGATGGAAAGTCACCTGGTTTGAATGGGTATCTTAACATTAAAAGCATTTTGAGATATAAATGTTTTAACAGTTTTGAGTGTATTTTATGAATAAGTATAGTTGAGTGTTCTTAAGTCTTGCAGTAATTTGCTGGGATTGATTATTTATTGTTTGTACCTTGTCATGCGACTTTTGTAATATGTATAAATATATGAATAAGTATATGTATATGTATAAGTATATGTATAAATATATAAGTATATGTATAAGTATATGTATATGTATTTGCATGAGTGTGCCTTAAATTCAGTTCTGATGAAGTCATATTTGACAAAAGTGCTTTGATGAAAGTGCTTGACTGTTTGCTAAGTAGCCTTTGAAGTTGCCGGTTTCAACAAATTTGATTATTGGGAAAGTCCAGTGGGCTTAGGTGCCTATTTTCAGGGAGGCACTGTGAGAAAAGCTCCAAAGTATTGCAAAAACATTTTAAGAACAATAATTTTACAATCTTCAGAAATAATAGAAAAACATGTACAATTTAAATAATTGTACGAAATTGGACAACATTGGTTAAAAATAGATACAACTTAAATGGCAATGATTTACTATCTAGAGCATTTTTAGCCAGTTAAAGGTTCTTTCCATGCCTAGACTGTTTTCTGTAAGAGGCTCATTATTAGTCCCCTTGAACAGATGAGGGATGCGTTTTTTTAAGTTTCAGGTTCTGCATGTTGTGTGAAAATCCCACTGGGTGGTGAACGGTGATATCAGTAATTATTACATTCAGAGGTTAGCAGTAGTGTGCATTAGTTGCCTGCCTTGAGAAGAGGTTATTAATCTAAGCATTTCAAATAAAATCATCTCTGCAATAAAAAGAGCAGTTCATAAATACTGTTTAAATGTTTCAACTTCATTAACAGCTCTGACTGGTTGTATTTCAAATGTTCATGTTATACAAGTTTGTATTTTCTTTGTTGCTGTTTTCTTTTTATAACAACAGGAAGCAGAGCACTGTCTTCTTTAAAATGTAAATGTATTATGATGTGGAGTCTCTGTCCATTTTGCATTATTTCATGTTTGTCATTTACCTGATTTCCTTGGTATAATCTGCATTTTTCTGCAGTCTACTAGAACTGCCTTGAAGTTTCTAACAGTCATAATCTGTACCTCAGTGCATTTTTGTAGAAGGATGAAACATGATAGGTGAACTGCTACATAGCTAATAGATGCAGCCACTCAGATTCTGTCTTCGAGACATGAACTTCTCAGGCCTACTGGCAGTTTTGAGGGAACATCAGTATGTGTCAAGGATATCAACAACTCATGAGAGATTCCTTGGCACATCACATTTGAACTTCTAGAAGTCCAGATCACCATAAACTAGACTTATTTTCCCTTCATAGCTAGATAGCTAGAGAACACACTTTATGTCCCCTTCTGAGCATGATCATTATCTTAACACAATAACTGTAATTCTTTAAACCCAAGACCTTTCTTACTAGGGGACTTCAGCTGTCATTCAATAAACTGGCTGACCTACATTGCAAGTGGTTGGCCTACCCAGTGCCTCCTTGACATTATAAATGCTTACCCTCTTTCACAAATAGTTAACCGTCCTGCTAGGGTCCCAATTATCCTTAATGCGGTCCTCATAAATATGACCACTTCTTGCACAGCTCCATATATATCATCATGATGTGTTAAATCAGAATATAAGTTTGTCACTTTAAAACCGGTGATACTTACCGCTGTATGTAGTTCTGTGCTAGGGACCCCTCAAAAGCAAATATTCTTCTGATACTTGTTGACGTAAATCTATTCTGCTGTAATTCTCCTCCAAAGGATCCCATTGCTGAAGCTGTTACCTATACCTCTGACTTCTACTACCACTTTACTAGTTATATTGCTAAGGCAGTCCTTATCTATGCCAAATGTAATAAGAAATTTAAAAACAAACTCCTATGGTAGAATACCCATGTAAATACATTATGTAGCAAGAGAAAACAATCTGCTTAAGGCTTATAAAAGGTCTCATTTTACCTACTTTAAGAGCACATGTAAGCAAACTAGCAAAGAACTTAAGGGAACCATTAGGAAGCTCAAAGTATGAGTGTGAACTCAAAAATAACCACTAAAACCAAAAGTAAGCACAAATCTTTTTTTAAGTATGCCATGAAGTTAAGCACAACCAACACAGTTTGGAGCTAGTCCACAATAATATTATGCTCTCTAACTCAAAGGAAATAGTAAATATCCTAACAAATTTAGTGCACATTTTACTACACTCCACATATAGCTATTTCACAGGTTCACTAATCTTAGCCTCCCCCTTTAATTACTGTGGAACAAGTTCTCACATCCGTCTCAAAAACTAAGAATACTACATCCCAGGTTGCCTGGAAAACAGCCATTGTAATACCATTACACAAGGGTGACCCAACCATAGACCCTGGTAACTGTAGACCCATTATTTTCACTACCCTCATAAGTAACACTGTGGAGTGCATTATCTCAGACTTCATTAATCTGGACATTAAAAATCTCTTAACCATGGATCCTCATCAATTTGTCTGTGTCAAAGGAAGGTCCTGCCTCTTTGACCTCATTATTATCTATGCAGGTATTATTGACTGACTTGTAATTCTGAATGCAAATTCTATATTGCATGGTGGATGACTAACTGGTTGTCTGTCAGAGCCCATGTGGTTAGAGTTACAGGTGCTACTTTTGAAAGCAAAAGAGTTAATACTTGTGTACGACAGGGCTCAGTTTTGGGCCCTCTCCTGTTGTCAAACCTTCAGGTCAGCAGTTCTGGCCTGTGCTTGACTAGGTTTTCAGACAACGGTAAATCGGGTGTTATTTGATCTTCAGCTGACTAACAATTGCTCCAACATTTGTGCATGGACAACTGTCTTAAATTAAATCTAACAAATGTAGAGGAGTTCATTTTGATAAACAAAACCATTTCACCTACCATATAGGTGATGTACCCTTCAAATCAGACTCCGTTGTAAGGAATTTGGACACTGTTGTTAATTTCTTATCATTTGACTATCATGTCTCCACACTAGTTCAGAAAGCCTTTTATGTGGTTCATCTAACTTCCAAAGGCATCTCTTCTAGATCCAAAGAAGTCTTAATTTTCCTTTACTCATATCTTGTCAGACCCCATTATTGAATATACTGTATCTTTTGGCATGAGTTTGTCTAAACATATCACACAACTTGAAAGACCTCAGAGCTTCATAACTAAAAACATCAGTGGCCTTAAACATCTTAGTTATCAGGAGAGATTGCCAGCGCTTTCTCTTTACTCAGACTCTTACAGACATTTCTGTGGAGATCTGTGCTTGGCCTTTCGAGCCATGAAAGATCCAGCATTCTTTGACCTCCTTTGCAGAACTAATGGTACCTTAAATACTATGTTAAAGGAACTAAACCTTCGTCAGCAGATAAATAAGGCACATTGGCATTACAGATTCATATCCTGACATATTCCTCAGCTCTGGAAAAAACTTCCACTGTATGTCTATCCTGGCTGCCTTCAGGGGTAAACTTGGATGACTAGATGGGCAGCCTCAAATTTTCCCCCAGTCTATTTTGTCTTGCCCTCATTGAGGCTGGTGGCAACCTTTGAATATTTTTTTTTCCTAGGCTTGAAATGGTCTGCAGACTAATTGCCTAGTACTTAACTATGAACTCTGTGACAGAATTATTCAGCTTTTTTCACCTTTCAGAGGATGAGAGTGACATTGTGAGTCCCTTTGAAAGGACTCTCCATTTTTTTAATCTACTTTTACCACGTTTGTCTATACTCCATCTTTATTTTTTCCATGCAAGTTTCCTATGTTAGGATTTGAGTGAACTTATCACCAAACTGCTACTAAGAAATGTTTGCAGAAGGACTGTAATATGTGTTGGTGATAGTGTTTTCATTAGTATTTGGTATAAATTTTGTGTCTTGAAGATCTCCCCGTCCATCTTGTAAAGCGTGTTTTCATTCTTTTTTCTAGCAAAACATACATTTAAAATAGAGCGATACAGCTTTTCTCAGTCAAGTCTACAGCAGGTAAGTCAGAGACTTTCCAGTCTTTGTTGTACCAGAAATAAAGTAAAATGCTTTCCAAGCTAAACAATTAGTGATAACATTTATTACTCTAAGTTTTGCTGAAAAGACGAGGCATTCATATTTTCAACCCTTTTAGATGTATACAGATAACCCATGTTATAAAGAAAATTAATGACATTTTCTAAGAATATGTGTTTAATATTGTGTTAAAAATACCTGCTTATGCATTATTATAAAGAAAAAGGAAAAAAATGCAAAGTCATGTTTGCCAGCTAGATGTATTGTATCCTGTTTACTTATGCAGTTCAGTAGTATACTTTCTTCTCATTTGGGAATTCAAAACTTCAAGACTGTATGGTGACTGTGCTTTCCTGTCTTTTACTTTTCATAGTCATTTTATTGTAAATGTAGTTTCATATCATCTAATATTTTCTTAAGCACAATTTAATCTGCTGATTCCCTTAATCACTCTGCTAATACCTGCCTTTGTAAGGCACCTCCTGCCTCCTGGAGTACATAACAAGTCAAGGATGAGACATGTTTATTGTCAAGGTTTGCCTTAAAGAAAATGAGGGAATCAGTCTACTTTATATTTAGAAGTTTACTATTCCAGGGATGTGGGAAGAATTGAGTAGTAACCCTGTTCTACAGATGTGCTTTACTTGTTTGTTGGTGAAGATGAAGACTTCAGGCTTTTGCTGCAGTGTTTGTGGCGCCATTTTATTTTTTGATTGATTGATTTTTTTTTTTTTGTGGATGTGTTGGGAGATCAAGGAGGGTAGGATTCTTAACAGTATAGAGTGCTAGACATAAATCAATGTGCAAGAGCCTATAAACTGCAAAATATGTATAGGGATAGAACTTCAAACCTGGTTTGATAGCAAAGGGTCTTTAATCTGGTGATTATTTTTTTTTTAGCGAGGTATCGCAGGAGTCTTTCTGTTAGCATGGTGTGTTTGGACAGATACATACTAAAAGGGGTATTATTTCCAGTAATTGTTCTAGCATAGAAAAATATAGAGGAATGATAACTTCTTTTGATTTGGATGAGATGCCTTTAGTTATTCACTAGACTAGAGAAAATGATTCCCGTACTATTGTTTTTCTGAGGTGATAAAATGATAGGAAGTTGTCTATGAAGATGCTAAGATCTCTGTTGTCTGTAGTGGAATGATGCCTATACTGTAAGCTGCTGTCAACAAGACAATGCCACGTCTTTGCATTTAAGTTAATGTAACCCCATTAGTTTTTATGGTGTAGTCGTTGGCAATAGTTACATGGTAACAGATGCCAAATGAGTGACAGCACTCAGCTTGCAGTCATCATCGAATTTAGTTAGCCATATGTCTTAGTTAGTGATTTGGAAATCTGAGAAGTAGGTGCTGAACAAAGAAAGTCCCAGTAATGAGTCTTGAGGAATGCAATCAGTCACATTTTTGCTTTCTGAGGTGGCATGTACTACTATAACTACATCATCGTCTGCCAGTTTTCTGCCCATCTTAAAATAAGGGTCTACATTTAAGCCTTTAAGTACAATTCCAGCTTGAAGAATAGTGTCAAAGACCTTGACCAGATCCAAATATGCTGTAGGAACTGCAGGATTGCTATCTACAACTTCAGTGACTTTATTGAAAAAGTTTACTAAATGTAGACGTGATCTTCCTTTGACAAAGCATATTGTTGCAGGCCTAGAGCAGTATGACTTTTTAAAATCAAAATGTATGAAATCAGATTTAATGTGTTCCATGGCATAGCAAAGTCCTTGTTAAGCTGAAGAGTATATAGCTCTCAGCAACTGAGGTGGTACCCTATTTATAGAACAACATAACAACAGCCTTTATGCTTAACATGAACAGTTGTAGGAGAAATCAGAGCAGACATTTTTGGCTTTGTTACATATGCAATCAAATATATTGTCAGGACCAACAGAAGTGATATTTTTGGTCTCCCTATTGTAATTCTGAGACACATAATTGTGAGTCCCAGAATTAAGAAGAAAAGAAAAGTAAAGGGGAACAACAAATGCCTACAATCACTGTTTTTGTTTAAAGTACTTTTTGCAAGGGGGGGGGGGCAAGCCTCACTGCACCCCTGCTACTTATGTATGCTAACTCTGTGATCCCCATACCTTAGGAAAGGGAATAGTCCAAGGCACATTTATCTCAGACTTCAATATCCGTGCTCACATATTCAGTTTCACTGTTGTGGGAGTTGTGATTACACCTCTTGGAATTTAAAACTATTATCTCTTTTTATCTTTCGAGAGTACAATTAGGACATGCTTCATATTACTCTTGTGGGGAGAGGGGTACTTAGGAATTTTGTGGCACTTCAACGATTATTTCTGATGTGTACTTGACACTAAATTTATCTGTAGTATCTTTAGGGTTATAGTGGAAAATACCATTATGCATTCATTCAGTGAGTGGATTGCTGACTGTTATTTCTTATTTATCTGATATAGTTTTAAAAGGAGTTATGATTATTATTGATCCTGGATGCTAATTTTAATTTGTTTTCCTCTTTCATTTTTCGTTCTGGTAATTTTCACATTTTTCTGAACCTTTTTGATAAGAGTCTTTAATGTGGGTTACTGTTGATTTATTATATGTTGCAATTATTTTGTTTTTCTTTTATTGTAAACCTCCTTAATGTTGTCAGTCCACAAAATATGTTTATTTTTATATTCCCTGTATATTTAATTCATATTGGGAGCACTTGCTTTATATTACTTTTGGATAGGATTACAATCCCTTTGCATAAGTAATAGCTGAGGTTACATTGTGGTTGGAAATCTTGCAGTTGACTTTGGATTGCTCACCATAAAGTTTTAATTGTTCTGTCCTTTTAAAGCCTGTAAAGTTATATATGTCCCCTGTGGTGAGTTTAGATGCCATAAAGGAGATGATTACTGATCAGATGTGACCAGATGTGAGGCCGTTATAGTAGTAGTGTGATTATGTGCAGTGTTAGGACAAAGTTTACAAGATTTTTACCCCCGTGGACTGGCTTCTTGTTTGTACAAGGGAGCTAGCATTTAGTAAGTCTAGGAGGGGTCTATATCACTTCAGCGATGTGACAGTTCAGCAAATGGCATTTCAGTGGAAATGCCGTTCATCGAAATCCACTCTTGCCCCCCACACCCGCCGCTAATTATATATACCAACTCCGAGATTGCACTAGATTGGGGAAAGGGCAATTTTCCAGATTCCCACTGTACTGCAATCTCAGTATGAACAGTTCGACAAACAACATGTTTGATGTAATTGAACTGAAAATGCCATTCGCTAAACTGACTTTTCTCTAAAGTAATATGGACCAGTCTAGAAGTCTGTATCACTTCAGCGAATTGACAGTTCAGCAGACAGCATTTCGTTGGAAATACCTTTCATCGAAATCCACTCTTGTTTGTGAACTTATAAAGTGTGGTGTAAGTGATTCAGTTAATCAATCAGTAGTTCAAATTATCCACCAAATATGTTTGTATTTATGGATATGTCAGTAAGTACATTTTGTAAGAATTTTGTGGTACTTTGTAGGCATGGAGGTTGATTTATAGCAGGCTATGAGATGTTAATTTGCCATGACTGCTGTAATTTGAAGTTCAATAAATTCAGCTTTTGGGTGGTGGGGAATCTGTCTTCAGACATGAGTCTCTGATATGTGCCATTGCACATGCTTTGAGAGGTCCAGTACTAGCGTCATTGCTGCCTAATCACTGTATGAATCCAGTGAGAATTGTACTTGAGATCTTGGCATTAAGTTGAAGGAAGTCAAATCACAAGATATGGGTTGATAAATTAATGCTAACTGAGGCCTGGTTAAGTTAAGCTAACTAGACTGATAATTCACAAAAATCTTTTTTCTGTGTACGTGGGCTTTGCCCCCAATCCTGCCATGCTGTGGAAGACTCAGTGCTCCTTTTGCTTAATATGACTAATTCTGAGGTTGCAAAACCATGTAGGAAATTGCATTTCTCTGTCTGTAAGCTAATAATCTTCCTAAACTCCCTCTCAGATTGCCTCCAAGCTCCTGGTCACATAAATAACTGGTATCCTATTCAGAGTTTCACTGTAAATGCAAAGGAATATAAATCACTTTTGGTAAAATTAATTCTCCTGCAAAGTATTGCGTAAATAGAATTCACATCAAGACTGATATTTTGATCCAGGATATAGTAAATGACAGAAAAAAATGTGCTTAAATCATTATGTCTCCAATTTTGTCACAGAAACCTTCTATCTGTTTTAAGTGAAGTAGGTTTTCATCCAGGTCCCAAGACATCCTAATTCCCTCTTACTCTGCCTTCATTCACCCTATCATAGAATACAGGGCTCCGTCTTGCATGTATAGCTGTCCCAGCTGGAAAGACCCCAGTATTTTATATATTTTATTTTATTTTTATCTTTATTAGATGACATTGTGATATGTAGTGAAAGTAGGGACCAGGTTGAGGAGACCCTGGAGAGGTGGGTTATGCTGTAGAGAGGAGAGGAATGAAGGTCACCAGGGCTAAAACAGAATATACGTGTGTAAATGAGAGGGAGGGTAGAGGAATGGTGAGGATGCAGGGAGTAGAGTTGGTAAATGTGAATGAGTTTAAGTACTTGGGATCAACAGTTCAGAGTAATGGTGAGTGTGGAAGAGAGGTGAAGAAGAGAGTACAGGCAGGGTGGAATGGGTGGAGAAGAGTGTCAGGAGTGATTTGTGACAGACAGGTTCCAGTAAGAGTGAAAGGGAAGGTCTACAAGAGGGTAGTGAGACCAGCTATGTTATATGGGTTGAAAATGGTGGCATTGACGAAAAGGCAGGAGTCAGAGCTGGATGTGGCAGAGTTAAAGATGTTAAGATTTGCACTGGGTGTGACTAGGATGGACAGGATTAGGAATCAGTATATTAGAGGGTCAGCTCAGGTTGGATAGTTTGGAGACAAAGCAAGAGAGGTGAGATTGCGTTGGTTTGGACATGTGCTGAGGAGGGATGCTGGGTATATTGGGAAAAGGATGCTAAGGATGGAGCTGCCAGGTAAGAGGGAAAGAGGAAGGCCTAAGATAAGTTTTATGGATGTGGAGAGAGAGGACATGCAGGCGGTTGGTGTAAAAGAGCATGATGCAGAGGACAGGAAGAAGTGGAAACAGAAGATCCGCTGTGGCGACCCCTAACGGGAACAGCCGAAAGATGATGATGTTTTTATAACCTTTTTATTTTATAACCTTTTATAACCAAAAGAATCCATGGTTTAAAAATGTCTTATATGGCTAGACTGAAAAGCCCATCTTTATTTTCTGTGACATATAGACTCATGTGAAGTGATCTGTACTTTGACTTGGGAGCTGTGTTAAACCCTGCTATCTGTGACCCTTTCCATAAAAGTAAAATATCTATTAATTCCTGTTCCAAAGACCTAACTTTAAGACAGAGTGTCAATAAGTCCTGATTATGGAATAAATTTATCACTTAGCACCCGTGGAACAAGCTTTTCTTATAAATTACACAGTGTAAAACCTTAGCAATTTTCCAATTTTTATTAGATGAATGGATGTAATCCCTTAAATTAATACCAGGGATGACAGGATACAGACTTCTTCTTATGCTAAACTAATCATTATCACATCATTACATCTCAGTTCTCCCTTTTCATTCTGTGCCTTTCTTTCCTTCCTTTTCTGTAGTGTGTCACTGTTTCCCTTTCTTGTAGCATAATCCAAGCTGAGACTATTCTTTCTCTATCTCTTGAATTAACTCTTGACTCCTGCCACCATCAGTCTATGTGACTGCGGCTTAATGCTGCTTGATGTTAGGTTTTTAGTCAGTGTCAAAACAGCAGTACTTGCATTCATTGCTAAGAAATGTCATTAGTTGCTGTTTAAACGTAGTTAATTTCCAGGGTTTTCTAAGACTTTGAGGTAAAGAGTTCCAAGCTGCTAGTGCAAGTTTTAAGAAAGCTTCTTTACCTTTTACTTTGGAGAAATGTGACCTTGACAGTAATACTGCATTTTCTGAATAACTGGTGTGTCTATGATATCATTTGTATGATTGTAGTGGACAGCAGTAGCAGTTTAGTCATTTGTCTGTGAGACAGTTGAGTAGCAGAGTTTGGCAGTTATTGGTAGCCAGTTTGTTTTTTGCAGTGAGTAGCAGTGGTACTGGGTTGGACCCCATTAAGGATATGAATCCCATATATCCTGTTTAATGTGGTTTGGTGGTTATAGGTGTTTTAACCTGAGTGTAGAGCACATAAGTGTAAGCAGCGTTCTAATTTTGGTAACACCATAGTGAGTTTGAATATCTATATGCTAATCTTAACTGAGGGATGCTTTTGTGATATTTTGTACACAAAAGGTGAATGATAGTTGCTGTTCAAGTGTTATTCCCAAGTTTCTTTGTTCTGTAACTAGGTAAAAACGGACCTTGGGGTCAGTAATGCTTAGTGAGGGTTTGATTTCATGTTTTGATGTGTGCCAAAAACACAGCAGTTTGTTTTTTTGCAGTTGTTTAGGGTTGCATTTTTGCCATTTCTGCTACTTGCATTTTTCTGAGGAGTGGGGTCGGTGTTTAACAGTAAATGTTATGTTGCTTAAGTAAGTAGAGAACCACTAAAAGGCATGATTACCTGTACTAAAGTTAATTGATGTTTGATTAGAAGCGTATGATGGATGACTGATTTGGAAGCTCATTTTGGTTCAGGGTGATCTATTAATGGTCCTTTTTCCATTCTGTCAAAGATGGTGTTAGTTACTGTAAGTTGAGCTTGTGTTGTATTCATTTCAAAATCTGTGTTATCTGTTGGAAATACTTCATATTTTGAGATGCGTTCTTTTATGTGGTTGCACAGTGACCATGGACATAGTATACTAGCTAGTCTGATGCTGAAAACAGGGATTATTAACTACTAGGCGCCGCTGAGGTGGCATCTGTTAGAACTGATTGAGGCAAACCACATTAGACAAACTAATGGGAGAGACCCAGGACACACTGGAGAATCTGTATTTTCAGGTGGTCTTGGAATGCTTAGAATTCCCCAGGATGAGCTGGAATCTGTGGATGGGGTAATGGATGATGGTCTTCCCAGCTTAGTCTGCTGCTGTCATAACTCTCCCTAGAAGAGTTGGAAGGAAGGTGGTCAATGAATGAATGAATGAGTGAGTGATTTCAGAATAAAGGTAAGTACAGATGGACATAGTGTGGATCACGCTGCAGGAAATTATGTAAATGATTTGGAACAAAGCTGTAGGCAGGTATCAGCTGTCTAGCACAATTTATTCAGCAGTTGGGAATCACTAGAGATACACAGATGCATTGGCAGACCTTGATTTTTAAACAGCAGCCAAGCTATAGAAAAGAGAGGAGCACGAGTCATGCTGGTCTTTTTTAGCGACTGAAGAGAACATTTGTTCTAACGTGCTTGAAGTGATTGCTCTGTATTGCTTCAGGTGATTGTCATTCAGTTCCTGGCCTTCATCCTAAGTAACAGTTGCACTTTTTCTGTGATGTCCCAAGAAATGTAAACAAGTGCTGTTATAGCATTAGAAAATGAAGTGCTAGAGAGAAAAGATGAGTAGACTTCTCTGTGTGTTATGGATGTATATACCTCAAGTCTAGCAGCTGTTGAGAAGGAGATCTCACTCACTCTAAAAGTCTTGCCTGACAATGGCACATACAGACAGGTCCACAATGAGCTGCTTAATTTTGTTTCTTATTTTTTTTAAAAAACTCATTCCTACCTATTTAGTTTTATCTTCTAAGTTTCCTCCATACTTGGCTCTAGAGACTGTGAGTGCTTACTCTGTTCCCCCCTCAAATAACGTTCCTTTATTTGTGGATAAAACATCAGTAGCCCAACCAGTGAGGGCATATGCTTGTCTCTAAGACTGTTATTTACTTAAAGTAAATGCTCAGTACTCGGACACGAATAGTGGGTCTCAGCGCATAGGACATTGGTGGGCACTAGAAACCTCTACTGGTGAAGTCACTGATTTTAAGAAAACAGCACAGGAACAATTTGACTTTCTTCAGAAAGCAGTTTATACTTTTAAAGTTGAACCAAAACCGTCTCTTTGGGGGCAGGTATTATTAATAAAGAAAACATGCATTCTGTTCTTGCTCACTGTTCCAAGTTCATGAACAAAGCATTTTCCTTTTCTATAGGTCATATTGAAGCAGATAGCATAGAGTCCATTTCTACTGCTTTTCCTCCAAAGGATGTTTCATTTGGAATGACAGTTAATTTGAAAAAGGACCAATTTAAGTATTTCACTGTAAAGCTGCCGTCTTCCAAATTAAGATGTTTTCAGTTTTTGAAGCTTGCTCAACCTGTCAGCTTCTGATAATTCCCTTTATTCAGTGATTTGAGGATATTTTAATGAAGTTAACCTATAACCAGTTTTCAGCAACCACCACTACCTACAAATCCTGATTGTTTCTGGATTGCCTGCTGCCCCATTTCTTCTTACTGGGTAAGAGCCATGTCACATATTCATTCACAGAGTGGTTGAAGGTCAGGCACACTGAGATTGCTGTAACTATTCACTAGTGGAACCGGGGATCTTGAATTATCCAGTCATCCACTTCAATGATGGGACTGGTCACTGCCAGGTGCCAATAAAACAAACTATTCTCTCTCTCTCCTTTTCACTTACAGCTCGATCTTCTTCCCTACCTCCCTCATTGTAGTACTGCTCCTTGTTTACCTCAAATGTTTTGCTCTTCTTGTCAGACAACCTGAGCAGATACATGCTAATTGCATTTTCTTCTGGAATTATGTTGGCATTTTTTTGTCAGGGATATCTTGTTATAGATAGAGGATCATCATTAGATCACTTTTGAAGTAGCGTAAGCTATATGGGACATCCTACAAAGGATCAGACCAGCCAGCCAGCTTCCAAAGCTTTAAGGCACCTTCCATAAATCGTAATCACTGCACGGTATGAGGAAGGCAAGATAAAATCAGAGGATAAGGTGCTAAAACTTAAGAATTTTCTTGCCACTGAAGAGTGCACTTCCTTGAGCTTTGGGTAGTTTTTTAGTTGGCTAGTACTTCCACGAGGCTAGGCTGGTAAGTACCCCATTGGGGATTACCTTCCACTTCATTAATATTTCTGAAGAAAGGTGTTTTTTTTGTAAGAAATTTATGCTTGAGGCTGTATCTCATCTTTTAATTGCTTGTCACTAAAAGTTCTACCTCAGAAAATTTCAGTTTCAGTCATGGTTCCCTGAGGGGAGTTCCTTGAAGGTATCTATTTTTTTTTTTTAAGTAAAACAAACTTTTTACCTGATGTTTTGGAGTTAGGAGCTTTGCTTTTGGCTTTGGGGAGTGTCAGTTTGCTGACTTTTCACCAACCACATCAGACATCTTTTTCGTCTGACAGTTAGTCCAGAGTCACTGTGGAGATTATTTTTTCATTTCATGATTTTGTGAGGAAAAAGTGCACTTTTAATGCATAACAGTGTTAATTTTTGTGGATATCACTAAGGACTTTAGCATTGGAAGTGATTTTGTTTAGTCAGGAGGTAACACCAACTCTTCAAGGCTGTGCTATTCCCTTTTCCAGCTAGGACATGGACCTGGGTCCAAGTAACATTACCGATCCCGACCTGACTAAAAAGAAGAAAAAGGTTATGCAGAAGGCTTCAGTCTTTACTCTGTATTCCTCTTTGCCTCTGCTGTTGATGGGTAACTCTGCTCTGACCATCTGGTGTTCCTCTGACTGCTCATCCCTTTCATCTCTCTCTCTCTCTCTCTCTCAGCCCTTGTGGTGCTGCTCCTCAGAAAGCCACTAAGGACAAGGTGACAGGCAGATCCTCTGTGACTGTTCAGCTGTCTTGGTTAGATATGGGAGAACCAGTGTTGCTGACATCAGGAAAGGGACTTAGGGATGCTTCTTTGCTAACCCACTTTGAGGAACTTCATCCGTGGGACGAAGGACTGTCCTTCAAGCCGCTTTCTTTCTATGTGGTGGTGGGGGTCTTCCAGAAAAGAGAAATAATAAGTATTGACATAGTTCTTCTCCTAAAGCAGATAAGGAAGATTGTCTGGGATTTGCTAAGAGGCTTCCTAGAGCCTTTCAGTTTTTAAATGATGAGTCTTCCCCTCATTTTAAAAGAAAAGATTTTTCGGTACTTACATTTTATCGCAACCAGATCTTGTAACCTGGGGTTCTTCCTGATGTGATCGTGAAACAACTGTATAGTAAACTGAAATGGAGTGTGTGAAGTCCAGATCACTTTTTGGATAACCTTGGTACTGAAAGAGGAAGTGGAGTAACTGGCAAATTCATCACCTTGGCACCACCCTAACTTCCACCAAAATAACATGAACAGGGCAAACTACATTACATAAGATTCCTACATGTAATTCTGAAAGTGCCAAAACAGTAGTTACCACTTCACACACCCTTTTTCACTTAAGAGAAAAGTCGTTTCACGATCACATTAACAGTGACAGCATGTTACAAAATTTGGTTGTGATGTCATGGATGAGGAGATGTTGTATTTTTCAGAAGTAGGAAGGTGCCCGTTTTTTGTTTATAGCCATTGTTGTACTTCACCACCACCTCACAACAAGAAGCTCTCCAGTTCGATCTTCGGCTGGGTTGTCTTCTGTGCATAGTCTGCATGTCCTCCCTGTGGTCGTGTGGGTTTCCTCCCACATCCCCAAAGACATGCTGCAAGTGGATTGGACACGCTAAAATTGGCCCTAGCCTTGAGTGCGTGCATGTGTGTGCCTTTTGTGGAAGGTTGGGCTCCGGGTTGGCAACTCAACACTGTAAAAACTCCACTGCCAATCATGAGTGGACAAGGTGATCCGCTGTGGCGACCCCTAACTGGGAAAAGCCAAAAGAGAGAGAGAGTTGTACTTCTCCACAATTCCTAGAACGACTGTTTCACTGTCAGGGAAGGTAGTCATTTTGCATTACAATGAGAGCCGAAGTAAAACCGGAGAAAATTTTGCACTTAACACACTACTTTCTATTGTTCCTGGTATCTTTAATAATACCTACACTTCTGGAGACTTGTGAGGTTTCAGTGTGGCCAACTGCATTCAAGCCCATGGAGAACTAGACCTTTTTAAAAAAAAGGATGCTAAGTACGGAGTCCCGGAAATAACAGTAACTCATTCTAAGGTCATTCTTCCCTTTTGCTCTCTTGTTTCCAAGTACTGTCTCATGTTTGTGAAAATTGCCCCAGAAAATAGGGACAGAATTTAAGCATTGCTTGTAGAAACTTTTTAGAAACTGCAGAAATCGCTACTTATGTATTACTGACTGGTCCAGTTGCAATAATGCGTAAGTACCGATTTTTCTTTATCACACCTACTGACTCCCAGTCTGGGGAACAGGAGTTTGACTTGGACTACATTTCTGAATTTCACACTCCACAGAATTGGGACTGTATATTTGCAGAAAATTATTCTTCAGCTTTCCTACTTGAAGAGTTTTTTTTCCTGATACTGTTGCCAGAATGAAGAATTTCTTTTTTATCATTGGGAACAAAACATTTCAGAATCTCATCAAAAGTAATATAATTTGTTTCTCAAGTAGATTTTCCTCAAACTGCAACTGTTCCTCATGTGTTACCAGCCTTAGTGGCTGCTCTTTTTGGTTTCCAGCAATTTTCCTGACAGTCAGCCTCCTGCTCCAAGAAAGTCTAATAAGTTGTATAAGGTCCATTTATTACTTTGTTCTAATCCCAGGTCAGATACTGCAGTAATTTCTCTGTCAAAGTTAGCTTCTTCCAAACTTCTTTCAACAGCTAGCTCCGTCTGTTTTGACAGAATGTTTTCATAGTTTCATAGTTTAGTACTAGGCTATCTGCCCTGGGGCATTTGTAAGCCTAGCCATAGTGATGTGGCTTTATCCACCCCATAAAATGGTGCAAAATGCACAGAATAGATTTAGAATACTGTGCCTCTGTCTAGTAGTGACACAGTGAAGGTCCCCTTATATAATAGAATTAGTTTACTGTGCCCCTGTCTAGTAGTGACACAGATGTGACCCCTGTAGTAAACTTACGATCTCCCATCCACTCATCAAGATCTTGAAGAGAGTCAGTGAGGGGCTCTGCCTAACATGAACTGGGATCTTGTTCCAGAGCATGGGAAGCCTCTGGGTTATGAATCTATCCCTCCAGCATGACCTATTCATACTTGTGCCAAGGTTTAAGTCTTTAGCTCTCGTGGTTCTGATGGATTTGGATTTTTTGAGGTGGAGCATGTCCATCAGTTCCTGATTGGACATACGTCAGGCAGAGATCACCTCTGAGCAGGCGGTATGCTACTGAATAGAGCTGGAGTTTCTTTAGTCTGGCAGAATAGGACATATGTTGGAGACCCTTGATCCTCTTGGTGAGGTACTTTTGTGGTCTCTCCAGCTGTTGCAAATGCCGGGTGAGGTACATACTAAATGGGGCATTGTACTCAATCATGGGTCTGATGAGGGAGGAGTATATGGGTACAATGACATCCTTGGATCTGGATGTGAATCCCTTCATGATAAGGTGTGCAAGGTAGAATGTTTTTCTAACCACTTTGGCAACGTGGGTGTCAAATGAGAGGTCGCTGTTGACTTGGGTCCCTAGGTCTCTGATTACTTTTTCCGTACTCAGTGGGTTGCTGTCTATGTGATAATTTGTGGGTACTTTGTTTTTTCCAAAGGGGATGACTATACATTTTTTGGCATTTAGTTTAAGGCCATGACTCCGGCACCAGTTGTCCGTTTCTGTGAGGCCTTTTTGTAGGATGTATGTGTCCGCTGGTGTATCGACTATGGCGCCTAGTTTGCAGTCATCTGCGAACTTTGTCAGCCGCAACTTAAGCCTTTAAGTTTTGCAGAAATGTATACTTCCACCCTAGCCTTCAGAATAGTAATTTGTAAGGCTCACACATCTTTTTGCTGGCTTCTTTTGACAATATGAGGAAGTTGGTTTCTGAAATCCTTTCTTCAGAAGCTGAAACATCTCTGAATTCTGTTGTTTTCTGTTAGGTAACCAAATATTTTTTTTTGAATGTGCTAATGACACTGATAATTCTGAGTCCAGAACAGCTTGTGACACTGCTGATGCTGTATCCAGAGAGACTTCTGCTGGCTCTTTCATGAGAAGATTTACCTAGCTGCATTCACAGAATTTACCAGAGGATATTAAGGCTGAGATCCTGAATGCTTCCCTGGATAAAGAAGCATTATTTGGTCATTCCTCTGCTGATGTCCCTAAGCATTTTGACAAAATGAGGAAGTTAATTCAGAGAGTTACACAGATTTTCAACCCTGCTTTCCATAATGAAAGAAAAACTTTTTTCCAGTTCAGATTCCTTTTTTAGGAAACAGAATGAGTGTACCCAGTAAGATTGCAACTTTACTCAACCCCACGCAAGTGCGACAGAGTGCACAGACCAAACCAAATTTAATCAGGAACACCAAAATATGTCTAGCACCATTAGGAGATAGATAAAATTAGGGTTTAATGTGACAGAACAACAAAAACAGCATACTGGTTTCAGCAAAACTTACAGCCTTCTTCAGTGCATTAACTCACATGAATCCATTACACATTTAAATAGTCGCAAATTAAGCCATATTCAAAGCTGATTGGTATATGCCAGAATTAACTTAATTCATTTAGGCCAGGCTTAAACAAAGCCCCCCAGCCTAACAATTCAACCATATTCTTTATAGGTTCATAGGTAGGTACTAGGCTATCTCTGCCCGAGGGCATTTATAAGCCTAGCCAGAGTATGTCGGATTTCGCCGCCCCATTGATTAATTAACTGATCCTTTGTCAAGCAGAGCCAACAAAGTGATCCCAGGGGTGTATTTTCTGTTACCCATCCACTCATCAAGGTTTCTCTTGAAGAGTGTTAGTGAGGGGCTCTGCCTAATGTAGTTTGGAATTTTGTTGCAAAGCATGGGGAGTCTCTGTGACAGGACTCTATCCCTCCAGCATGTTCTGTTTATTGTTATGGCAAGATTTAGCTCACTAGAGCATGTGGATATCAGTGACATGGATTTCTTTAGGTGGAGCATGTCCATTAATTCTGAGTTGGACATGGCTTTGTAAGTCAGGCAGAGAACACCTCTGAGTAAGCGATATGCCACTGAGTACAGCCGGAGTTTTTTCAGTCGGGCTGCATAGGACATATGTTTGAGGCCAGTAATCCTCTTGGTGAGGTACTTTTGTGGTCTCTCCAGCTGTTGGAAGTGTCTTGTGAGGTACATCCCAAATGGGACATTGTACTCTATGATGGGTCTGATGAGTGACGAGTAGAGGGGCACTATAACCTCTTTATTTCTAGATGCGAACCCTTTAGTAATTAGATGGGCCACATAGAAGGATTTCCTAACTACTTTGGCAATATGATTGTCAAAGGAGAGATTCCTATCCACCTGGGTCCTTAAATCTCTTATTACCTCTTCTGTATTAAGGGGGCTGCCACCTATGTGGTAATTCTTGGGTGTTTTGTTTTTCCATAATGGGATGACTATGCATTTTTTGGCATTTAGCTTGAGGCCATGACTTTGACACCAGTTGTCCGTCTTAGTAAGGCCCTTTTGGAGGATGTCCGTGTCAGTCGGAGAGTCAATTATGGCTCCCAGTTTGCAGTCATTGGCGAACTTGGTTAGCCATAGTCCTCCTGTGTTTGCCTGTACTTCTGTGAAGTACATGCCGAACAGTAGGGGTCCCAGGACCGAGCCTTGCGGGACACCACTTGTGACTGATTTAGATTTGGACCTGTAGCCCGCTATTCTTACTGTGTGGGTTCTGTCTGTAAGACAGTTGGCAACCCATCTCGTGACGTAGGGGTTTATGTTCAGGCTGGTGAGTTTTTCTGTAATAACCGAGTGGGGAATGATGTCGAAAGCCTTGGCGAGGTCAAGGTAGGCTGTGTAAACAACCTTTCCCTCGTCTATGGCCTTGGTGACTGTCTCGAAGAAGTCATCCAGGTTTAGTAGGCATGATCCGCCCTTAACAAAGCCAAAGTGGGTCGGGTCAAGTGTTTGGAGGCTCCCAATGTCTTTGTTAATGAGTTCCATGATGATGCGCTCCATAACCTTGCAGACTAGGCTAGTCAGGCTTATGGGGCAATAATTACCAGGGTCAGTTGTGGCCCCTCCTTTGTGGAGTGGAATAACCATTGCTGTGCGCCATTCTATGGGCACGTAGCCTGTGGAGAGGCTGAGGATGAACAGCGTGTTTAGGTAGGGGGTTAATTTGTTCTGTAGTTCATGCAAGACGCAGCCTGGGACACCATCTGGCCCCATTGACACTGTGTTTTTGGCTTTTGAAATGGCTATTTCCACCTCTGCATCTGTCATTTCCGGGACACTACACTTTTCTGGTATTGTTGTAGGCCCTTTTGGGGGTGAGAGGGGGGTGAAGTTTGCACTGAATCTATCTGTCAGGATGTTGGCAATATCAGTAGGTTCAGTATATTTTGTGCTATTTTACACTAGTTCAGTGCATATTTGTGAGTTGCCACTTAGATTCTTAACATAACTAAAGAAGGCTTTAAGGTTATCTTTTGAATCCTTGGCTATTTTTCTT
The DNA here is from genome assembly GCF_019279795.1 of Protopterus annectens. Taxonomy (NCBI): domain Eukaryota; kingdom Metazoa; phylum Chordata; order Ceratodontiformes; family Protopteridae; genus Protopterus; species Protopterus annectens. Next base: position 297,938,627 of record NC_056744.1, read on the forward strand.
TCGAAGTTAGCCTTAGATGATTTTATGAGGGACTTTAGTTTCTTACTGATACTGATCAGAGATGTCTTTCCTTCTTGGGATTTGCTTTTTTTCTGAACTAGTTTCTTCCTTCTATTGTATAGCCTGTTTATGGCAGGGGTCCACCAGACTGGTTTCCTTCTCTTAGAGGAGAGTCTTGGTTTTGCTAGGGATGGCACGATGCATGCATCCTTGTAGGTGCTCATAGAGTGCATTTGTAATGGTTTCTGCATCTTGGGCAGCGTTATCCTTTAGCGTGGGGGGCTGTGAAACTTACCGTCTCTGTCTTAAGTAAGGTGAAGTTTGCTTTAGAAAAGTTTTTTACTGTGGTTTCCTTAGTTGGGGGTGGTGGTGGGGTGTGGACATCCAGAGTGATTAGTTTATGGCCGGATCTAACCAGTGACGGGTTGACCTCCGGTTTGGAACATCTGTCGCCCATGTTTGCGATGACCAGGTCCAGTATTTTTTCACCTCTGGTAGGGGAGTTTACCAGCTGATCCAGGGCATTTGAATTGATGAATTCCAGGAAGCGCTGGGCCTGGGAGTTTGTATTCAAGTAGTTTTCCCAATTAATGGTAGGATAATTGAAATCGCCCAATATCAGGGTGTTCGGTAGGACCTTCATGTTTTCCAGTATCTCCAGAAAGGTGGAGTGGTGGTCCTGAGTCATGGAGGATGATCTGTAGCAGGCCACAGTTTGCATTGCAGATTTGCCTGATGTTAATTGTACATGAATGATCTCAGAGGTATCATGCTGCGCCACTAACATGAAGGTGTAGGTATCCTTGATGAATATGGATACACCCCCTCCTTTTGTGCTTTGGTCCGTATTCTGTGGCCGAAACATGTGGTACGAGTTGTAGCCTGGTAGTGCTGGGGTGGTCTCTGGAGCCTTGAACCAGGTTTCAGTTACTGCACATATGTCGACGTTTTCCATACTGAGGAGTGCTTCGAGCACGTGCATTTTGAGATTTAAACTCCTGGCGTTGAGTAGCATAACCCTCAGTTTTTTGTTAATTGTGCTGTTTACGGAAGTGGGTTTGACTTTTGAGCCTTGCCTAAAAAAGGCACTATGGGGGCAGCAAAAGCCTTGGCCAGTATTCGAAAGCCTAGGGGTGACCGGTGCAAGCCATCTCTTGCGAAGCAATGTGGCTTATCGAGCATGTTGTCCCAGACTGACAGACACTGGATCCCCTTTGAATGACACCAGAAGCTTAGCCAATTGTTGAAATTGATAATTTTTTTCTTTACACTGAGGTATCATTCTTGGTGAGGGCAGGATGCTACTCAGGGTCAGGTTCTTACCAGCCTGGGCTACATGATCAGAGAGTTCTTCCATGTCTCTTTTCATGTAGTCCAGGGAGGTATGTCTCAGGTCATTCACACCAACATGCACAATGACAGAGTCATATTTGTACTTGTTCTGGAGTGACCTGAGTGCTTGTGTTATGTGGCGGATTCTGGCTCCTGACAGGCAGCTAACAGTAACCTACTGCTTGTCCAGCCTAGTGAGTGGGACGTCAGTATGCCTGACTATAGAGTCACCTATTACTAGTGTGTTAGGTATGTTATTTTGCCTTAAGGGCTGTGATTGTGTGGCACACTGATTTTGTGTTTTATGTGTTGTCTGGTTTGTGACAAGAGGTGCAGGCTGTTTGGGTGTCTGCTTTGAAGGTCTGTGATGCTTTTGCAGGTTTTTATTTAGAGCCTCCGAGTATGATTTTGTGTATTTATGTGTATTTTTTCCAGTGCTGTTTTAGTAGGTCTATGTGTGGCTGGAGGTGTGGTGCAAGTGTTAACCTTCTCCTCTCGACTGTCTGTTCCAGTCTTGGGTGGAGACAGCTTAGCCTCTAGTTTGGCTGTTTAATTGCATCTCTCGCATATGTTAGTGTTTTGTGGTAGGAGGAGAGGGTTGTCTGTGTACATGAGGCAGTTGTAACATTGCCTCAGGATACCCAGATTCACCAGCTGGACTGGAGAGTACACCTGAAATTGCCCTTTGGTCATGCCTGAATAGTAGGGTGAGCTGCTTAGTCACTTGGTTGATGAGGGGTGAATAAAGAGTTTTGCCCTGCTGGGCAATCAAGTGTCAGGGTATATTAGTGCTTGCTATTAGGTCTGAGCAAGTGCTGGGCTGTAGGATGCTTTTTGAGTGCTTAGGTTGAGAGTTAGACTAGTTTCAAGGGAAAAACTGAAGAGGAGACTAAGTGGAGCCGTGAATAATTTAACCCTAGCTAACCGGCACTGCCCGGTGCACAAAATGGTGCAAACGTGGTTTTTATAGCAGGGAAATGAAAGAGAGAGAAATTAGCCCAAAATGGCCAATAAACTACTAACTTCTGGGCTGGAACCACTCCTCCAGGGACAGATAGTCTGCCCAAAGCTCCCCTCTCTCACAGGTGAACAGAGAAACTTCCTTCAATCCAAGTAAGGTATGGGCAACTTAGAAACTTGCAACACAGCCCTGAATTCAGCTCTAGCCTGAAAACTGGACTATACTTTTCTATGCTTAGAAAGGCGGGAAACAAAGAATGTTTTTTTTGTTTGTTTTTTTGAAAAGATAAGGCAAAAACAGTAAAAAAAATACACTTAAAACAGATTTAAACGACTACAAACGATCAGAAAAGACTATCGCACTTTAATGTGTAGCTTACAACATGTAAATTATTTAAACAAAAAACGACTTTTTAAAAGTAAAACTACTTTAGTATTTAGCATGGAATGCCAACCTGCTTTGTTAGATTTATGTCCTTGGATTTTATCAATAATTGTAAATTGAAATTTAGCAGTGACATGGGTCATTGTATGTTTGTAAAGAGCATTAGAGATTCTTTTAGTTCTTATATCACTAAGATGTTCACTGATCCTATGTTTTAATGGCCTAGATGTTTGCCCTACATAAAAAGCAGAGCAAAAACAAGTGGCCAAATAGATGACCCAGTCACTGCTGCAGTTATCAAAGCATCTGATTTCAAAAATACGTGGTGTGTTGCTGCTGGTAAATTCTTTTGTTTTGCATACATGTATACAAAAGCTGCTGTGGCCGCAAGGGTTACTACCCACTTACTTATCCCCAGATAAGGTGACTTGTTGTGTAGTGGGTTAAATGGGAATTGATAGTACAACCTCTTCTGCATGAGAAAAGACACTGTGGGGAGAGCATTCCGACTAGTTTCTCATTTGACAACAAAATGTCCCAATGATTGCTGATAATATTTCTGAAGCCGTCTATATTGCTTCCAAATGTTGTAACCAAACAAATGGGTTGGGGAGACTGTGCATCCTTCCCCTTGGATCCCTTGCCATAAGTTAACAACTTCTTCCTGTCTTGTTCAGGGGCAAAAGAGCATTCCCTATTAATGTTGTTTGCATGGTAACCCTTGTTTAAAAATCTCTGGAAAAGATCACTTTTACTGGTGTTATAGGCTGCATCTGATGAACATATACGCTTAATGCGTAGAAATAGGGATTTCAGAATATTCCGGATGTTGTCAGAGGGGTGATGACTGGAGGCATGTAGTAAGGTGTTGAATTGGGGGAATTTTGTATAAACCTGTGTTTCAAGTGTATGATCATCCTGACGTATAATATGAAAGACCAGGAATGTAATTTCTTGGCAATCATAATTGAATGTGAAATGAATACTCCATTTATTTTCGTTCAAATATTCTACAAATTCCTCTGCATATCCAGCATCCCCCATTCGATTCTGGCTGGTTAAAGCTGAGTTATATACTCCCGGTTTTAACACTCTTCTTGTTTGCCTAGCTGAACATGTTCTTACTAAGAATGTTTTTTTTACTTCCATGGGAAATGTTACTGGCAGCTCAGAGGTATGGCCATGGGAGCATTCTACACTCCCATTTACACAGACCTCTTTATGGGCTACATCGAAGAACAATTGATATATGATGAGAACACAACATATTCTTAGATAACATGGATATTTGGAGACATTATCTGGACGATTGTTGGATGATGTGGAGGGGGATGCTGGATACGCAGAGGAATTTGTAGAATATCTGAATGAAAATAAATAGAGTATTCATTTCACACTCAATTAAGATTGCCAAGAAATTACATTCCTGGACTTTCATATTATACGTCAGGATGATCATACACTTAAAACGCAGGTTTATAGAAAATTCCCCCAATTCAACACCTTACTACATGCCTACAGTCATCACCCCTCTCACATCATCCGGAACATTCCAAAATCCCAATTTCTACGCATTAAGCATATATGTTCATCAGACGCAGCCTATAACACCAGTAAAAGTGATCTTTCTCAAAGATTTTTAAACAGGGGTTACCATGCAAACAACATTAATAGGGCATGCTCTTTTGCCTCTGAACAAGACAGGAAGAAGTTGTTAACTTATGCATTGATCCAAGGGGAAGGATGCACAGTCTCCCCAACCCATTCGTTTGTTTACAACATTTGGAAGCAATATAGACGGCTTCAGAAATATTATCAACAATCATTGGGACATTTTGTTGTCAAATGAGAAACTAGTCGGAATTTTCTCCCCACAGTGTCTTTTCTCACACAGAAGAGGTCGTACTATCAATTCCCGTTTAACCCACTACAAACAACTTACACCTACCACCACACAAGTCACCTTATTTGGGGATAAGTTAGTGGGTAGCAACCCTTGCGGCCACTGCAGATTTTGTATACATGTATGCAAAAGAATTTACCAGCAGCAACACACCACGTATTTTTGAAATCAGATGCTTTGGCAACTGCAGCAGTGACTGGGTCATCTATTTGGCCACTTGTTTTTCTCTGCTTTTTATGTAGGGCAAACATCTGGGCCATTAAAACATAAGATCAGTGAACATCTTAGTGATATAAGAACTAAAAGAATCTCTAATGCTCTTTACAAACATACAATGACCCATGTCACTGCTAAATTTCAATTTACAATTATTGATAAAATCCAAGGACATAAATCTAACAAAGCAGGTTGACATTCCATACTAAATACTAAAGAGTCTGGTTGGATTGTTAGGCTGGGGCTTTGTTTAAGCCTGGCCTAAATGAATTAAGTTAATTCTGGCATATACCAATCAGCTTTGAATGTGGTTTAATTTGATATTTTTTAAATGTGTAATGGATTCATGTGAGTTAATGCACTGAAGAAGGCTGTAAGTTTTGCCGAAACCGGTATGCTGTTTTTGTTGTTATTAAACCATAATTTTATCTATTTCCTAATGGTGCTGGACTTATTTTGGTGATGTTCATCGTGTTACCCTGCTGTAGTCATCACACTTGGGTTATCCTGCCATCAGGCGGTCCCGCAGTTGGCCCGAATTCCAAAGTCTTGGTCCGGCGTCGGTTGCTATCGCTTCTTCCCTGACGTCAGTGCGTCAGGGGTATATAAGAGGCATCCAACGCCATTTTCTCCAAGTCTTTCTTGCCGAGCGGTGCCCAAAGCAGAAGCAGTTCGCAAGTGCCGGTCGGCCGACACCTGAGATTTTCGATTTGAATTTCAGTCCGAAGTCTTCAATAAAGCTAAGTACCCCGTTGGGGAACATTTTCTTGCCTCAGTCCGATGTCAGAAAAAGTTAACAATTGCATTTCTTGTGGGAAGCAAATACCTCATAAGGACTTCCATTCCTATTGTATTCCTTGCCTAGGCCCAGACCACGGGGTACACAGTAAACGAAAAGAAATCAAAACTAGTGCCCTCACAAAACATAACATTCCTGGGTGCCAGCTTGAATACAACGGGCCCAGATGGCTTATCTCACGCCAGACAAACAACGACAACTGTCTCATTATTTCAAAATAATGGCAACAAAGACCCAACTCCCTGCAAGAAAAATTCTGCAGGCCTTGGCATTCATGGCATCTTGCATTATACTAATACCATTTGCAAAACTGCATATGAGGAAATTATAATGGTACAATGGACTCAGCACATCCACAGCTTGGAAACAATGATTCCACTCATTCCCTGCCTTCAGCAGGAGTTTCTATGGTGGGCACAGGCATGTCACCTCAACAAGGGTCAGCCTTTCACCTTACCCACAGCCAGGCAAACTATGACAACAGATGCATCGGACTATGCCTGGGGAGCACACATGGCAGGACAGTGCGTTCAGGGCAAATGGACTACAGATCAGAGACACCTGCATATCAATCAAAAAGAAATGCTAGCAGTGCAAAATGCCCTAACAGCTTTCAAGGACTTTCTACACCTAGGACAACCACTAATAAGGACAGACAACACCACAGTTATGTGGTACATAAACAAGCAAGGGGGCACACATTCCTACCCTCTATGCCAGCAAGCAATGACCTTGTGGAACACTGCACTGTCTTACCAGGTTCAATTACAAGCACAATTCCTGCCAGGAAAGAAAAACACATTGGCAGACGACTTAAGCAGAAACATCATGGATCCACACGAATGGAAACTAGATCCACAAGTATTTGCAATGATAGCTCAAAAATGGGGACACCCAGACATAGATCTGTTTGCAAGCCCCCACAACCACCAACTTCAAAAATTTTGCACAAGGACCTTCCATCCACTAGCTTGGAAAGTGGACGCTCTCTCATTCAGTTGGAAAACATTAACAGTCTATGCCTTCTCTCCACTGCCTCTTCTAGCAAAGGTACTGCTGAAAGTCAGATTAGAGAGGCCACAAATGATTCTCGTTGCACCAGATTGGCCACGCCAACATTGGTATCCAATTTTAAGGACCATGGCCCAGGGCCCACCATGGATTTTGCCACAAATACCTCACCTACTCACCCAGCGAGACAATCTGATTCTACACAGCCAGCTCAAGACTTTAAACCGGGCTGCATGGCAAATTACCTAAACAACCAGCCAACACCTTTATCCAAAGCTGTTATGGATGTCATTCTGGAGGCCAGGAGGCCCAGCACCAGGAAAACCTATTCAGACAAATGGAAAATATTTTGCTCCTGGAACCAGGCTAAAGGCCTAAATCCCCTGGAGCCGAACATTCCTCAGATTCTACAATATTTAACTGAGATGTTACACAAAGGACTTTCCTTTTCATCTATTAAGATCCACGCCTCAGCAATTTCGGCTCATTACAGCACGGATCCTCCTTTATTTTCACATCCACTCCTAAGACAGTACCTCAGAGGGGCTAAGAACTTAAGACCGCCAAGGAGAGCTCCAACACCTACTTGGGATCTCAACTTTGTCCTGGAAAAGCTTACACTGCCGCCCTTTGAACCAGCTTTTTCAACTGATTTAAAATTTCTTTCATGGAAAACTGCCCTACTTCTAGCAATAACCTCAGCTAGAAGAGTCTCAGAGCTACAGGCACTAATAGCAGTGGAACCTTTCCTCATTTTTCATCAAGACAGAGTTTCTCTATGAACTAATCCTTCCTTTATGCCAAAGGTGGTATCCAGTGTGGCCCTAAACCAAACCATTCACTTGCCCACCTTCTTCCCAAATCCACAGAACAAAGGAGGAAGACTCCTGCACTCTTTGGACATTCACAGGCAATTACGTTACTACTTGGATAAAACTAAGGCTTTCAGAAAAACTGACCAGCTCTTTGTAGCCCATGCTACAGGATCACAAGGAAAAGCTATCTCAAAACAGACCATTTCTAAATGGATAGGACATTGCATACGTTTCTGCTACACACATCATGGGAAACCAGTACCTGCTAACATTAGGTCCCACTCCACTAGGGCTACAGCTACATCAGCGGCCTTTCTCAGGGGAGTGCCAACCAAGGATATTCTGGAAGCTGCTACATGGAGTTCAGTGCACACCTTCACCAAACACTCTCACTTACCTCTTTACTCTAAGACTAGAGCTGGTTTTGCCACTGCAGTTTTGCAGGGCCTACTAGCCTCTTCTAACCCTGTTTGACTCCACCTCCCCTCCTTAGCTTTGGGATTCAACCCAAGTGTGATGACTGCAGCAGGGTAACACAATGAACATAGTACAGTTTTGTACCTACCATAAATGTAGATGTTCGAGTGTTCACCTTGCTGCAGTCCAGGTTACCCTCCCTCCATCCCCTCTGAACTAGCTGAACTTATCTCCACCACTTTATCCTATACTACCTCTGTGGTGTATTTGCTTGTACCTAAGGGTTTTGTTTTATTTTTATATAGCCATATATATATATATATATATATATATATATATATATATATATATATATATATATATATATATATTTTGCCTACCTTTTGGGGGCACCTGACATCTAGGGCAAGACAAACTGAAGAAAATAGCGTTGGATGCCTCTTATATACCACTGACGTCAGGGAAGAACCGACAGCAACCGACGCCGGACCAAGACTTTGGAATTCGTGCCAACTGCGGGACCGCCTGACGGCAGGATAACCCAAGTGTGATGACTGCAGCAGGGTGAACACTCGAAAATCTACATTTGTGGTAGGTACAAAACTGTACTTTCCTGTTCCCAGTAAGACTCAGGCAAAATAGGTTTCAAAAAGCATTGACTGGAAGGTACAAAGAAGAAAGGAGGGTTATACCAAGGACAGTCTAACAAAAAAAAAAAAAAAACAGAATAACGATATGCCCCTTCGGATGTACCCCCTCCCCACCCTGGCAAAACTGTAAATTTATCCCAGAATGTAGACCTATAATTTCAGACACTGGGTACTGAGAACTGAGGCGAATTTTAAAAGGCTACAACTGGCAGAAGTGGGGTCCATTCATCCTTTTCAAGGGATTCCCCAAAACAAACCTTCCTTTTCCCTTCTGTCCTAGATCAGATGCTGTCTGACAAGGTTATAGAACCTGTTCCCCCAGACCTAAGAGGGAAAGGATTTCATTCAGGCGTTTTTCTGGTGCCAAAGAAATAAAGAACCTGGAGACCTGTCCTAGATCTTTCTTTTCGAAACCTTCACATCAGAGTCCAAAATCAAAATGCTCACTCTTCATTGCCTATTACCTCTCATTCTACCTCCCAGTTTTCTAGTAGCCCTACATTTAAACAATGCTTATCATCACATTCCAATCCTGAAAGATTTTAGATGCTTTTTTGCATTTTCTTTGTCTGGTTTAAATTTTCACTTTTCTGTCTTGTCCTTTGGCAACTGCTTCAAGAGTGATTAAAAAATGCATGTCTCCTTTACTTGCCCATTGGAGGTTGTGGAACATTTGCATTTTCCCATATTTAGACCATTGTGTTATTTTTTTCCAGATTCTTACACAGGCTGTCAAGAATCACTGTCTTCAGTAAATTCATTTTTTCTCAGTCTGGGTTTTCAAGTGAACATAGAAAAATCTCATTTCATCCTACTGGATATTTTTTTCTGGCATGTTTATTGGATATATCCCTCATGATGCCTTTCTTCCTCTGACAAAGTAGAGTGCTACATGGAGCAATGTCTAATATTTTCCTACCTTACTTAGTCATCTTCCAGGGAATATCTCAGAATTCCAGGTTTCATGAACTCTGTTATGCATAGGGATTGACATAATGATTAAGTTGTTTACCTCACAGGCACAGGGTACAAGGTTTGATTCTCACCTGTGAGGAACTTGGCTAGGTTTAAAATGGCCCACAGGGACAGTTACCTAGTACTTACCTATGAACCTGTGAACCTGATTTCTTTGGCCAGACTTCATATAAAGACAGTTCAGTAGTTTGTCATATCAGTTTGGATTCAGCACCAAATAAACACCTTTCATTTCATATTTTCTAGTGCTAGGTTTTGTGAAAAAGGACCTACTGTGACAAGTGAATCAGTTGTCTCTCAGCCTAGGTCTTCCTTTCTTTATTGCAGCCTCTACAGAGTTTGTAACCACAAATGCATCAGAGTTTGCTTGGTGAGCTGTATCCAATGAAGTGAATGTGCAGGGCCTATGGCACAAACATGACAAGCTAAAACACACAAATGTCAAAGAAATAATGGCTCTTATAAATGCACTCTAATCTCTAAAACATCTTTGGGCTTCAGGCCCTCAGTTAGTAATCACAGACAGCACTACAGTGATGTGGTACATAAAAAAAAACAGGGCGGAACAAGGTCCTACTCCCTTTACAGATATAGATAGTGACTCAGTACAGTTTGTCCCTCCAGGCTACCTACATTCCATCAGAGTAAAACATTGTTACAGACAAGGTGAGCAAGACCAGGACTGATAGGCCCCCACAATTGTAAGTGGAATTCTGGGGTCTTCCAGGAATTGTTCCATTTGTGGAGAACTCCTCAAGTACATCTGTTTCCCTTCAACCACAACTGGCAGTTAAAGAACTTCTGCTCCAGGGCTCTTTGCACAAAAGCCTGGAAGACAGATGCCTTTTCATTCTCATGGGAATGTTCCTGTATGCTTTTGCACCCTTTCTTCTGATAACCAGGGTTCTTGTAAAGATTCAGAAGGACTCCCCAAAGATTATTGTGGTGACTCCTCCTTGTTCGAAGCAACAGGGGTCCTCCTTTCCCTTCTCTTCTCTTGAAAATGGCTAAAGGCAGTTACCACAAGCTTCCTCATAGAATAAACTTCCTGACAGGACTGGGATTGTTTGGTACGCCCCAGCTTTTAACTTCTTTAACTGACTGTGTGGATGATAGAATTTTAATACTTTTAAGTACTTTTTTTTTCTGAGGATGTACAGCAGTTATTAAAGGAGGTAAAGAAACCTTCTACTAGAAAAAAATGGATATATGGGTAAGTGAAAAACGTTTTCTAGCTGGTGCCAAACCAAGAACCAGAACCCATTTAAGGCTCAGACTCCTGTGATTCTTCAGTATTTGTGTGAGTTATTATCCTAGCTTTTCTACTCTTCTGTCAAGATTCATCTTTCAGCCATCTTTACTTATTTGCCCTTAGATCCCTCCATTCTAACTTACCTCAAATGAAGGAGTATTAGGTATTCGTCCACCTAAAGGCAGGTGTCACCTTCTTAGGATCTTAATTTTGTAGTGGAGAAACTTACACTTTTTGAACTTGGTCATGAGGCTTAATTAAAGTTCTTGGCTTGTAAAACAGTATTACTCATTGCTCTGACTTCTGCAAGAATATGTATCTTAGTTATAAGCTCTTGTAGTGAGTCATCCCTGCCTCATTTTTCAGAAAGATATGGTTACATTGAGAAAAATCCTTCCCTTATAGCTAAGGTCATTTCAGAGTTTGCATTTAGCCAGGCTATTCATGTCCCCATTTTCTTTCTCAAGTTAAAATATGGGAAGAAGAATCTTACACACTCTAGATGTCCATAGGTAACTCATATACTACATTAATCGGACAAAAACCTTCAGGATTGTTGACCAGATATTTATTTCCTATAAAGGTAATAGAAGCAGACATGCAGTGTCAAAACAGACCATGTCTAAGTGGTTGTCCCAGTGTTATCCTCACCATAATGACACTTCTAGGCAAGGTCAGGGTGCTGCCTACTAGAGCTTTGGCTGCTTCCTTGGCTTTTTGGAAATGGATGGAATCTAGAAATATACTAGAGGAGCAGCTTGGTCATCTGTACATACTGTTACCTAGCACTACAAACTAGATTATTTCTGGAGGCCCAGAGCAGGTTTTGCTAGGACTGTGTGCTTGGTCATCTGTACATACTGTTACCTAGCACTACAAACTAGATTCTTTCTGGAGGCCCAGAGCAGGTTTTGCTAGGACTGTGTGCTTGGTCATCTGTACATACTGTTACCTAGCACTACAAACTAGATTCTTTCTGGAGGCCCAGAGCAGGTTTTGCTAGGACTTTGTGCTTGGTCATCTGTACATACTGTTACCTAGCACTACAAACTAGATTCTTTATGTAGGCCCAGAGCAGGTTTTGCTAGGACTGTGTGCTTGTTCATCTGTACATACTGTTACCTAGCACTACAAACTAGATTCTTTCTGGAGGCCCAGAGCAGGTTTTGCTAGGACTGTTTCCAGGGGTTCCTTTGTCCTCCCTTTCTTCCTAAGCACTGTTATTTGCCTGTATAGCTTTGGCTGCTGCAGCAGACAGGAGAAAATATAGTCTTCATTGCTTAAATATATATAAAGTGCAGTTCTATCCGCAGTATCTGAAACAATTCAGGCAGCATAATTAAGTGTCCTCCTCTGTAGGGAATCTAAGGCAAACAGTATCCGTGATTGGCCTGTCTAGATGGCTTTATAATGCATTCTGTGCATCATTTCTTCATCCAGTAGTTCTCCTCTCTGTAGGCTGAAAGGGTGCTCAGTCATTGCATCAGCCACTTCTGTCTCCTTCAAAAACTTGTATATTGAGCATATTTCTGCAGCTGCTACATTGGCTTCTATGCTTACTTTCAACAGACGCTAGAAATTAGGCTTAGTATTTTGGTCAGTTTTACTTTGGGGCCATCATACTCCATAGTATTCGGTCATGATGCTTCCCAATATGTTAGCTAGAAACTCAGTCCCATTAGTGAAATAGATGATCTGGATAATCCAAGATGTAATACTCATTTTCTTTGCCATGATGTTGAATCTTAATTATCCATGTCCATCCACTTTAACATTCCTTCCTCCAACCCCTTGCAAATTGCCAAAACTGATTCTACCATCCTCCTGAAGCTTATATGTTACAGTTTCCTTATTTTTTCTTCCTCTTTCCATACCTTGGTGGGATATACTGACTGCTGCTGAACAAACTCACTTCACTTTTGGGAGGTAGAGGAGGAATCTGAGCTTTAAGAGAGAGTTTATGCCGTGTTTTGAGACTGGCGGTGACCAGTCCCATTAGTGAAGTGAATGAACATGGATAATTAAGATCCAGTGTTATGATAAGTACATAATTATCACTTTTGCTTTAATGATCCTAACTCTCTCCTGTCAGCAACAAAGGGGCACTTACTACCACACATGCTAGTCCCTGATTATAAGCAGTGTAGCCCCAAAAAGCATCTGACTGCACATGATTCAGCTGCAGTTGTCATCAGTGTAGTGAACCATAGTTTTGCCTCCCTTATCCCAGAATGAGCGAGTTAGCATTGGTGTTTTACTCACATCCTTCCCTGTTCAGCTTCTCAGCTGCCTGTGCTACCAATCATACATGGGTCATCTGAGTCTTTGTCCCTGTATGCTACAGGGCTGGGAGAATCTCCTTTTCCAGCCTTCTCTTTCAAATCAGAGCTTGACTACAGATGCATTAGATGTTGCCTGAGGAGCCTGCTTTCAGTGAAATAAAGCATAACTTCTGTTTTTTCTTTCCATGGGGGAAGCATAAAAATGCAAAAGAAGTAATGGCAAGCCAACTAGATCTGCAGCCTGGAACTATTCAGATTGTTACCGAACTACAGTAGTGTCATGACAGGTAAACAAAAAGGAAGTTAGGCACTTGTATTTCTTTCACACCTATAGTTCCTTTTAATGCATATAATGCATACTTCTTCACCTATATCTCCTTACGGTGTCATGACATTTTCTTTTGGGGGGCTAAATTCCTTATATAAGTATATAATAATTAATAAGTATGTAATAATATGTAACGTATATATAATATAACAATAATTAAGTATATAATAATATGTAACATATATATTTAATATGTAATATAACTTAATCGATGATAGGCAACATATGAAAGGGCAAGTTGTAGAAAACAAGTTTTATTAAGATATTAATCTAGAATACACTGTGGTATATTCTAGATATAGTTTAAAAGCCCACATTTGCGCTTGTTCCCCACCTTTCCTGTAACTAATCTAGTCTAGGTGCAAATTTGCTCTATCCAGGACTGTTTGTAAGCTTCTGAGCCCCCCAAGCCTTTCTGTGTTGGAGGGAAGCCTTGTAGCTTATCAGTGGGAGTGCTAAATGCTAGTTAGCCTATCTACTACAAGAGGAGTTGATTTTAGCCCAGAAATTGTAGTTTGTTGACCATCTGGGCAGTTTTTCCATCTCTTTCAACTTTCTGGTTTAAAAGCCCACGTTTGCGTTCATTTCCACCTGTCCTGTAACTAGTCTAGTCCAGTTACAGATTTGCTGTATCCAGGACTGTTGGTAAGCTTCTGAGCCCCCTAAGCCTTTCTGTATTGGGGGAAAGCCTTTTAGCTTATCAGTGGGAGTTGTAAGTACTAGGTAGCCTATCTACTACAAGATGAGTGGTTTCTGACCAAGAAATTGTAGTTTATTGGCCGTTTGGGCAGTTTTTCCATCTGTTTCAACTCTCTGGTTTAAAAGTCTGCGTTTGCACTTGTTTCCCACCTGTCCTGTAACTAGTCTAGTTCAGGTACAGATTTGCTGCATCCAGGACTGTTTGTAAGTGTCTGAGCCCCCCAAGCCTTTTTGTGTTGGAGGGAAGCCTTCTAGCTTATCAGTGGGAGTGGTAAGCACTAGGTAGCCTATCTACCACAAGTGGAGTGGTTTCTGGCCCAGAAATTGTAGCTTATTGGCCGTTTGGGCAGTTTTTTCCATCTCTTTCAAACTTTTTGGTTTAAAAGCCCACATCTGCGCTTGTTTCACACCTTTCCTGTAACTAATCTAGTTCAGTTACAGACTGTCTGTACGCTTCTGAGCAGTGCCAAAGTCTGCTCTTCAATTTTTCCCTTGGATCTGCTAGTTCTCTCCTCTCCTGCACTTTTACTAGCTTATTAGTTAAGCACTTTACCAGACTTCTTGTAGCAATTATTGTAGCACACAAAAGTGCTACCAGCACTAAATGTTCTACAAGGAAACAACTCCAGTACTTATTGATGCCCACCCCTCCATGCATGTCTAAAGGTCAGTTCCCTGTGCTTTCTCCGATTAACCTGGTGAACTTGGGCATCCTGAGGCAATGTAGCAACTGCTTCATGTACACTGACAATCCTCCCCTCTTACCTCCCTACACTCAGACTTGAGAGAGATGCACTTATATATCCAAATTGGAAGCCACGCACATTCTAGCCAAGACTGGAATAGCTGATCAGGAGGAGAAGGTAAACTCTTGCACCACACCACATGGAACACATAGCCCTCCAGAACACACACCAGCACTGCCTTCACATAAAAACACAAACCACACACCAACCTTTGCGGAGGCTGTCAGTAAAAATCTACCCAAACAGCAGAGACCTCCAAGGCAGAAACGCGCTCGACCACCACAACACAACACTAATCACGAGACACACAACTCTCCTAAATAGTGTGCCACTCAACCAAAGCCCCTAAGGCTAAACAGCATGCCCAACACACTAGTCATAGGTGACTTGATAATGAGGCACACTGATGTCCCACTCACTAGGCTGAATAAGGAGAAAGTAACAGTCAGCTGCCTGTTAGGTGCCAGGATCCGCCCCTTAACGCACACACTCAGGTACCTCAACAACAGGTACAAATATGACTCTGTCATTGTACATGTGGGTGTGAATGACCTGAGACATACCTCCCTGGACTACATGAAAAGAGACATGGAGGAGCTCTTGGATTATGTAGCCCAGGCGGGTATGACCTTAGCCCTGAGCAGCATCCTACCATCACCCAGAATGATAACACAGTACAAGCAGAAAATGATTGATTTCAACAATTGGCTAAGTTTCTGGTGTCATTCTAAGGGGATCCAGTATCTGTCTGCCTGGGATGACATGATTGACATCCTCAGTGCTTTGCCAGAGATGGCCTGCATCTATCACCTCTGGGCTTCTGGATACTGACCAAGGCTCTTGCCACCCCTGTAGCACCTTTTTTAGGCAGTGTTCCAAAGACCAAATTACCACCATAACAGCTACAAACAAATGCAGTCTGAGAGTCATGCTGCTCAATGCTAGAAGTCTAAATCTCAAAATGTACTTGCTTGAAGCACTCCTTAAAATGGAGAACATCGACATTTGTGCTGTAACAGAGACCTGGTTCAAGGCAGCAGAAAGCACCCCTGCACTACCAGCCTGTAACTCATTCCACACCTTTCGGCTCCAGAACTTGGACTGAAGCTCCAAAGGTGGTGGTGTTTGCATATTCACAAAGGATGCGCACACCTCCAGAGTGGTAGCCCAACATAACGCATCTAAGATACTTCAGGAAACTGATGCGGAATAAGGTGAAGTCCCAAGACTGGAAAAACTCCCTTATCAGCCTCAACAAAAGGTTGAGATCCATCATCAAATCCTCTAAAGCTAGCTATGAAAACAGAATTGCAGCAGATAGTAAAGACAACCACAAGGCCTTCTGTAGTTATGTAAATAATTTCTATGGCAATACCCAGATTTTGTCTGAGCTACTGCACAATGTTACCTCCTATACCGAGCCAACAGATATTGCCAATATACTGGCAGACAGATTCTGTGCTAACTGTACCCCTCCCCTCCCAAAGGACCAATCACAATACTAGTAGATTGCCAGGCACCCAGTATTGCTGCTGCACAGGTGAAAACAGCACTGTCCAAGGCCAAGGATACAGCTTCTATGGGACCTGACAATATCCCTGGCTGTGTTCTACATGAACTACAGAGTGAACTGGCACCTCACTTGTGTGCCCTGTTCAGTCACAGCCTCACCTCAGGCTTTGTCCCTACCGAAAGGCGCACTGCTGCAGTCATCCCTCTTCACAAAGGAGGAGCGACTACAGACCCCGGGAATTATCGCCCAATTAGCCTGACGGATGCATCATCATAGACCTAATAAACAAGGATATAGGGAATCTCCAAACTCTGGATCCCACACAGTTTGGTTTTGTGAAGGGTAGATCATAACTGCTTAACTTGGTCGACTTCTTTGAGTCAGTCACCATAGCTGTGGGTGAAGGAAAGGTGGTTCATGCAGCCTACCTTGATCTGGCTAAGGCCTTTGATACCATCCCCCGCTCAGGAATCACAGAAAAACTCACTAAGCTAGGCATGAACTCGTATATCAGGCTAATCTTTTTTTAGCTCACCTCGCTGCTGCTGTGCGTGCTTGGCTGTGCGCTCCGACTCTACACTATCCCCTGCTTTACCCTGTGTTTTTGCCTGGGTGAATTCTCACTACTAATTCCACTAAGGTGCTCTCTGCCCACTGCCCTTGGAAAAGTCAAGACACTGCCTTCTTCTGCTACCCGCTACTTCAAGAAGTTCAAGAAACTATCCCCTGCTTTACCCTGTGTTTTTGCCTGGGTGAATTCTCACTTCTAATTCCACTAAGGTGCTCTCTGCCCACTGCCCTTGGAAAAGTCAAGACACTGCCTTCTTCTGCTACCCGCTACTACAAGAAGTTCAAGAAAGTATGTCTACCCACATCACGAAGTGTTATTTTTAACAAACTTATCCTGCTAAGCCTTTGTCTGACCCCAGCTAAGCGGCCAGCAGCAACCCCCCCCCCTATATTCCCTTATCTCCTTCCTCCCCCACACTTTAGACTGCTATCTTGCTTTTCCTCTCTCTACCAGTTAGTCTACTTCTACTTTTGGAAGCTCCTGTGCATGTTTGTGCACCTCTGCTTTTTGGCCACTAGATGTCACCCTACACCCACCTATACTCCTTACATTAGTATTTATTACCTTCCTCATTTTTTCTATTCTTTCCTTTCCTACTACTATCCCTTTCCTCCTTCTGATATTCTCTCTAATCCTTCCCTCTTTAGGCTACTATCTCCCATCTTGACTTACCAGCCTACTCTGATACTTTTTCCTCCCTCCTTGGTGGTCTACTGTGTGCTCTGCCTGTCCTACCTTTTCCTTAGCCTTCTCGGTTTCTACACCAGTCTCATCTGTGTCCGTCCTTCCTTACATATGATATCTCCTCTCTCTCTTACTGATCATACCTGGTCCCACCACTTTTATATCTGCTTATCTCTATAGTCTGCTCTTTCCTTATACTATCCCCTACCCCTTTTTCTCTCTCTGTTTCGCTTTCACTGGTCTAACGTACTCTATCCTATCCCCTTTTTCTTTTTTGTCTGGATTTAATAATCCCCTCCTTCATTCACCTGTATTCACCTTTCCGGTCTCCACCTGCTTCTCTGCTATCTCTACCCCCCCCCCCAGCCACTTCCTTTTGAAGTTGATAAAGTCCCTCCCTAATCCTAGGGCGCCATCTTTTTTTATGCCCACCTCGCTGCTGCTGCGTGCTTGGCTGTGCTCCGACTCTACAGTAAGTTTGAATGTGCTATCTACTAAGTATTTGTGGCTGGAATTGTATTGCATTTGATGTTTGTTTTGCTTTGTTTTAAAAACAGTCCTGTAAACACAAACGCGCTACTCTCAGTATTGTTTGGTGCTTTAACTCAGCAGCTTGTTTGAACTAATTACCTAAGGATATCTCTGGGCTGAACTGTACTAACTCTGTGAAATAGGATCCACTTTATTGACTGTCCGGTAAACGCGTTTGCGTTTCCGCTGTATTTAATACTTAGAACTACGCTACTTTTGGTTCATTTAACTATAGTATTTGCGCTAAATATTATGGAAAGCTTTTAGCGACTCCTCTCATATATACTTTCTCTGGAATTACACTTACTTGTCCTGTTGTGTATAATTAGTAGCATTCTTTGCTTTTTATGTTATTTTATTCTCCTACATGTGGAGTTCTTGGCGCTAATAGGGCTGCTTAATTGGGTTCTAACCTGTTACTGTGTTTTATTGTAAGCGACAGCGTCCCAGCGCTGTTATATGGATATTTTCTATACAACTTCTGCATACTCCTGTGTAATTTGTAGAATTAGCCTTACTGTGCCTGGCTCGTTGTAGTCTTTTAATGCATTAACGGGCTATACTTATACTATTTAGCAACTATATGCCAGCGCAGGTTTAGATATCTTCTGTTTACCTTTAAGCTTGTTGAAATACTTAGCGACTGTATAGCAACTTAGGTTTGTACGTTATTCTGCTTATCTTAGTTGACTGTTTGCTTCTGAAGACTCTTACTCGTGGCTTCTTTTATTTGTTTTTGACTACTTTTGTGTCTGATTAACGTAGTACTGCGTAGTTACTGCTGCAAGGCTACTTATCCCTACTGGGCTCCCTACTGTTTATATTTTCTTGCTAATGCTTTGGTTGGTTTTTAGTTTAATGTGATTTTGATTCTGATAGGGGTCGTTCAACCTTTAGATAATTGCTTTTATTATTAAGTCCTATTTTTACTTCTACTACCCATAAAACTTGTTGCCTAACCTGTAGAGGCCTTACACGTGCAGGCTGGGCTTAGATCCCACTCTGTTAAGGGCTTCTCTTAGCCAACATTTACTACGTACCTAAATCTTTGTATTATTTTTTTTACAACATATGGTTTTTGCATACTATAGATGTTATAGCAGTCATTTAAGTAGTATCTCAATAGTATTTTGCTATACCTAGACATTTAATTTCCCAAAGGTTTCTGCTTGGCCTGCCTGACTGTTTGTGTATGTCTTATGTGATTTATGACTATATTGACCATTAGAATAATCTGTAATATTTGCATTTTTGATAGTGCATTTGATACTTCTGTATGCTAATATTCACTTTAACATTTTCCTATTGTTCCACTGTTTTCTTTTGTACCAGCTATCCCCTGCTTTACCCTGTGTTTTTGCCTGGGTGAATTCTCACTTCTAATTCCACTAAGGTGCTCTCTGCCCACTGCCCTTGGAAAAGTCAAGACACTGCCTT
This sequence comes from Protopterus annectens, assembly GCF_019279795.1. Classification (NCBI taxonomy): domain Eukaryota; kingdom Metazoa; phylum Chordata; order Ceratodontiformes; family Protopteridae; genus Protopterus; species Protopterus annectens. The sequence continues at coordinate 297,958,133 of NC_056744.1, forward strand.
CTTCTGCTACCCGCTACTTCAAGAAGTTCAAGAAAGTATGTCTACCCACATCACGAAGTGTTATTTTTAACAAACTTATCCTGCTAAGCCTTTGTCTGACCCCAGCTAAGCGGCCAGCAGCAACCCCCCCCCTATATTCCCTTATCTCCTTCCTCCCCCCACTTTAGACTGCTATCTTGCTTTTCCTCTCTCTACCAGTTAGTCTACTTCTACTTTTGGAAGCTCCTGTGCATGTTTGTGCACCTCTGCTTTTTGGCCACTAGATGGCAACCTACACCCACCTATACTCCTTACATTAGTATTTATTACCTTCCTCATTTTTTTCTATTCTCTCCTTTCCTCCTTCTGATATTCTCTCTAATCCTTCCCTCTTTAGGCTACTATCTCCCATCTTGACTTACCAGCCTACTCTGATACTTTTTCCTCCCTCCTTGGTGGTCTACTGTGTGCTCTGCCTGTCCTACCTTTTCCTTAGCCTTCTCGGTTTCTACACCAGTCTCATCTGTGTCCGTCCTTCCTTACATATGATATCTCCTCTCTCTCTTACTGATCATACCTGGTCCCACCACTTTTATATCTGTTTATCTCTATAGTCTACTCTTTCCTTATACTATCCCCTACCCCTTTTTCTCTCTCTGTTTCGCTTTCACTGGTCTAACGTACTCTATCCTATCCCCTTTTTCTTTTTTGTCTGGATTTAATAATCCCCTCCTTCATTCACCTGTATCCACCTTTCCGGTCTCCACCTGCTTCTCTGCTATCTCTACCCCCCCCCCTCTAGCCACTTCCTTTTGAAGTTGATAAAGTCCCTCCCTAATCCTAGGGCGCCATCTTTTTTTAGCCCACCTCGCTGCTGCTGTGCGTGCTTGGCTGTGCGCTCCGACTCTACAGTAAGTTTGAATGTGCTATCTACTAAGTATTTGTGGCTGGAATTGTATTGCATTTGATGTTTGTTTTGCTTTGTTTTAAAAACAGTCCTGTAAACACAAACGTGCTACTCTCAGTATTGTTTGGTGCTTTAACTCAGCAGCTTGTTTGAACTAATTACCTAAGGATATCTCTGGGCTGAACTGTACTAACTCTGTGAAATAGGATCCACTTTATTGACTGTCCGGTAAACGCGTTTGCGTTTCCGCTGTATTTAATACTTAGAACTACGCTACTTTTGGTTCATTTAACTATAGTATTTGCGCTAAATATTATGGAAAGCTTTTAGCGACTCCTCTCATATATACTTTCTCTGGAATTACACTTACTTGTCCTGTTGTGTATAATTAGTAGCATTCTTTGCTTTTTATGTTATTTTATTCTCCTACATGTGGAGTTCTTGGCGCTAATAGGGCTGCTTAATTGGGTTCTAACCTGTTACTGTGTTTTATTGTAAGCGACAGCGTCCCAGCTGTTATATGGATATTTTCTATACAACTTCTGCATACTCCTGTGTAATTTGTAGAATTAGCCTTACTGTGCCTGGCTCGTTGTAGTCTTTTAATGCATTAACGGGCTATACTTATACTATTTAGCAACTATATGCCAGCGCAGGTTTAGATATCTTCTGTTTACCTTTAAGCTTGTTGAAATACTTAGCGACTGTATAGCAACTTAGGTTTGTACGTTATTCTGCTTATCTTAGTTGACTGTTTGCTTCTGAAGACTCTTACTCGTGGCTTCTTTTATTTGTTTTTGACTACTTTTGTGTCTGATTAACGTAGTACTGCGTAGTTACTGCTGCAAGGCTACTTATCCCTACTGGGCTCCCTACTGTTTATATTTTCTTGCTAATGCTTTGGTTGGTTTTTAGTTTAATGTGATTTTGATTCTGCTAGGGGTCGTTCAACCTTTAGATAATTGCTTTTATTATTAAGTCCTATTTTTACTTCTACTACCCATAAAACTTGTTGCCTAACCTGTAGAGGCCTTACACGTGCAGGCTGGGCTTAGATCCCACTCTGTTAAGGGCTTCTCTTAGCCAACATTTACTACGTACCTAAATCTTTGTATTATTTTTTTTACAACATATGGTTTTTGCATACTATAGATGTTATAGCAGTCAATTAAGTAGTATCTCAATAGTATTTTGCTATACCTAGACATTTAATTTCCCAAAGGTTTCTGCTTGGCCTGCCTGACTGTTTGTGTATGTCTTATGTGATTTATGACTATATTGACCATTAGAATAATCTGTAATATTTGCATTTTTGATAGTGCATTTGATACTTCTGTATGCTAATATTCACTTTAACATTTTCCTATTGTTCCACTGTTTTCTTTTGTACCAGCTATCCCCTGCTTTACCCTGTGTTTTTGCCTGGGTGAATTCTCACTACTAATTCCACTAAGGTGCTCTCTGCCCACTGCCCTTGGAAAAGTCAAGACACTGCCTTCTTCTGCTACCCGCTACTTCAAGAAGTTCAAGAAAGTATGTCTACCCACATCACGAAGTGTTATTTTTAACAAACTTATCCTGCTAAGCCTTTGTCTGACCCCAGCTAAGCGGCCAGCAGCAACCCCCCCCCTATATTCCCTTATCTCCTTCCTCCCCCACACTTTAGACTGCTATCTTGCTTTTCCTCTCTCTACCAGTTAGTCTACTTCTACTTTTGGAAGCTCCTGTGCATGTTTGTGCACCTCTGCTTTTTGGCCACTAGATGTCACCCTACACCCACCTATACTCCTTACATTAGTATTTATTACCTTCCTCATTTTTTTCTATTCTCTCCTTTCCTACTACTATCCCTTTCCTCCTTCTGATATTCTCTCTAATCCTTCCCTCTTTAGGCTACTATCTCCCATCTTGACTTACCAGCCTACTCTGATACTTTTTCCTCCCTCCTTGGTGGTCTACTGTGTGTCCCGCTCCGTTCGCCCTGCGGGCTCACTCCGCTCCCCTCCCTACCCCCAATTCCCACCCACCCCCGGGGTCCTAACCTTATACTTCTCTTGCACCTCCCCCAGACCTACCATCCAATCCTTTTGTCTTTACCTCCAAATTAATCCCCTCCCCTCTACACTCTCCTTATCCTCCTCCCTCATTTCTCTTTTATATACTAGCCCTCCTTTCAATACTCACACCTACTTTCTTCTACCACTATTACCTCCCTTTCTATATCTCCCCACTCATTTCACCCCTCTCCCTACCTCACATTTCATACCACGACCATACCTTCTAGTACACTTCTTTATATCCCCTCTTTACATTCATACACCCACACTTCCTCTAGACTACCCCTAATCTGTGACTTTTTCCCTACAACCTCCTCTAATTTACTTACTCTCTAAAATGAGTCTCAATCTATCCACACTATTTTTACTCCTGATTCTACTCTTAACTACTCTTTACTCAACCTACCTCCTTACCTTTTTCGAGTATCCACTTCTCATTCAGCCAACAAACTCACAGACACACACTTCTTCCTTCTATACTTCTCTGAATTCTTTCTCCAATACCAATACTACCCCAAGATACCTCCTACCCAAATACCATAGGTACTCCCATCTCTCATACACTCTACACTCAAACAAAAAAATAAGACCTCTAACCCTTTTTTGTATCAAAATCACATCTAAACCCATCAATCCTACCTTACAAGATGGTGACATTCATCCCAACCCTGGCCCCATACATCCTTCTACACAAACACCCAAACATGGCACTAATACTACACTCCTCATAGGACACCTTAACATACGCAGTGTAAACAACAAAGTACCCTACCTTCATACCCTCCTAGATATACACAGCTTTGACATTCTCTGTCTCTCTGGAACCTGGCTAAAGCCAGCCACTAAGGATACTGACATTATACCACAAGGCTATAATATACTCAGGCTTGACCGTAACAAACGAAAGGGTGGTGGTGTAGCAATACTGTTTAAGAACCATCTTAATATCTCTACCCTACCTGCCTGTCCAACCCAAGATAGTAAGGTAGAAGCCATCGTCTCAAAACTTCAACTTAATGCCAAAAAAGCCCTTTACATCATCTGCATTTACATACCTCCAGGAAACAACATACCAGTTGTAGAAGACTTTCTCAATTGGGTTTCCAACTACTACCCCCAAGAAACTATCATTCTTGGCGACCTAAATATTGACTGGAATGCTATTAATACTGATAATCCCATCTCACACATTAACCTAAACGGTTTCACCCAAACCATTACATCCACAACAAGAGTTAATAAGTTAAACAAAAAACAGACTATATTAGACTGGATTCTGATAAACAAATGTAATGTCACTTATAATGTTGGGACCCTGCCTGATGACCTCAGTGATCACTGTTTAACATACATTGCAAGAGAGAAGACTGATTATCTTCCCCCCCCTCAATATAAGAAAAATACGTTCCACTAAACACTTTAAAACCAACCTATTTCAGAAAGAACTCAGAACTTGCAACTGGAACCCTTTAAAGACTCTTCCACTAAATGAAGCAGTATTATTCTTTAATTCTACTTTCCTTTCTATTCTAGACAATCATGCTCCCGAACGCACTATTAGAATGAAATCTAATACAGCCCCTTGGCTCTCAAATGAAACTAGAAAACTAATTCTTTCCAAAAATAAGATCTGGAACAAATGGAGGTCCCATAGAATCAGCTCTGATTTTCATCACTTTCAGCAACTTAGAAATCTTACCAAAAAAGCCATCCTCACTGATAAAAGAAAGTTCTACTGCAACCTACAAGAAACTAACCTAAATAAACCCAAACAATTCTGGTCTTCTATCAATAGACTACTTTCTCCAGGTACTGCTAAAACTCCCTCCCCACTAAATGCCAACCCTGACACCCCTCTTCAAACTGCAAATACTTTTAACTCATTCTTCTCTGATACTATTCAATCTCTCGCTAGACAATTAAATACTAATAATTTTATCCTCCTAACAATCACTTAAACTCTAACTGTAGCTTCTCTTTACAACCCATCTCTACTTCTACCATCTTCAAACTACTTCTCAAACTCAAACCTTGTACTCCCTCTGCTGACAAGCTCCCTCCCCTATTCTTACAAAAAGCAGCCAAAGAAATTGCTTACCCAATTTCTTTACTCATAAATAGAACCATCCAAGAAGGAACCATCCCTCATATCTGGAAAATCTCTCATATTATCCCACTACATAAAGGCGGAAACTCTATTGACTATTCCAACTTTAGACTTATTGCTCTTCTCTCTCCATTAGCAAAAATTATGGAGAAATGTATACATCAGCAACTGGTACAGTACCTATCCCTCCATAATATTTTAGCTCACTGTCAACATGGCTTTAGACCCCACCATAGTACTACCACTGCCCTCCTTTCCTTTTTAGATACCATTAACAGCAATCGCAACAAGAACCTACTCTCTTCTGCCCTATTCATTGACCTCTCTAAAGCTTTTGACATGGTCAACCACTCTTCTCTAATTAGCATTCTCAAATCCCTCTCATTTGACAGCCATGCCATCAACTGGTTTACATCATACCTCAGTAACAGACAACAAGCCGTTCTTTGGGAAAACCATATCTCCTCCTTACTTCCCATTGCAATTGGTGTCCCTCAAGGCTCTATCCTTGGTCCTCTCCTCTTCTCCCTCTATATTAATGATCTCCACTCTGTAATCCCTCAAGCTACCTGCATTCAATATGCAGACGACTCTACTATCATTTGTTCAGCATCCACCTCCTCTGATCTAACCACTCTAACTCAAACTACCTTCAACACTGTAGAAACATGGTTTACTAGATGGTATCTACTTCTCAATGCCAAAAAAACCAAACTTCTCCTCTTCACCCCCACTACTCGTACCTCTCCTCTTAACTTCTCTATCTACTCTAACAACAAAACAATCATCTCTCCTGAATCCACAACAAAACTACTTGGTGTTACCATTGATAACAATCTCTCTTTTGACCAACACATCAACAACACCATCAAAACTGTTAACAGAAAAATTGGATCATTATACCGTATAAAACCATTTCTTACCCCATCAACTAGAGCTACTATTGCTCACTCCCATCTTATATCTACTCTCTTCTATGCCTCTCCTATCTTCACCAACCTTAAAAAAACTAACCTAAACAAACTAGCAACTTGCTATAATAACATTGCCCGCTTCGCCACTGGTAACCCTTTTAGAACACATCACTGCCTCAATTTGAAACAGTTAGGCTGGCTGGAACTACAAAACTATCTTAATATTTCACAACTTACAATTGCCCACAAATTACTGTACCAACCTAGTAACACCCCTATACTTTCACAACTTCTACTCCATTATAACAATCTCACCTCTCTTCGTTCCTCCTGTAAACTTATGACCAAACCCATAAAGGCCCACAACATAGCTGGTGACTCTCTCTTCACCAATACTGTAGGCAGAGTATGGAATTTGCTGCCTAAAGAGTTAACACTAATCTCATCCCTACCTCTCTTCAAACAACAAATCAAACTACATTTCCAAAACCACTGGCTCTGTTCTTGTAGTACTCCAGGATAGCTTTCCAAACCCACTGGCTCTGTTCTTGAATACTCCAGGCTAACCTCCCTCTCATTACTCTCTCCTAACCTTTAACCCTTCTTTTTCCTGAAATCTAACATCTACCCTGCTTCCCTTCCCTGCTGTCCTCTTATGCTCTGACCTACATCTACCATCTCTTCCCACCTCGTCTTGACTGTCTTTTTCTTCTTCTCCTCTCTTACTTATGACTCTGGCCTTGTGTCATTTCTTTTCTTTCCTTCAGACTCCTTCTACTTCTCGTCCCTTCGAGCTTCTAATGTAATCTTCTTGGCTGTTGCCTAACTGCAAAACCTTATGTTTTAGGTAAACTTGCTTTGAAATCGACAGAACATTTGTATGAATCTAAATTTTTGAGTTCCTTTAATGTATCCTGATTTTTGATTAGTATTTGATCTAAATGTATATTTTTTTTTGAGTAATGTCTTTATTAACAATATGTCTATCTGTCTTGCTTATGTTATGTGTGGAGCTTTTCTCCCCGGGCCTCTACTGAAAATGGACATATATCCAGCTAGACTAGCCCGGTCAACAAATGTAAAATAAAAAATAAATAAAATAAATAAAATATCACTAGATGGGTTGCAAACTGGCTCACAGATAGAACCCACAGTGTGAATGTAGCTGACTCCAAGTCAGACTGCCGACCAGTCATGAGTGGAGGCCCCACAGGATTCGGTTCTGGGTCCTCTCCTGTTTGGTATCTACTTCTCTGAAGTCCAGGCCAACACAAAGGGATTCTGGCTGACAACGTTTGCAGACGATTGAGGTTGGGAGCTATTATTAACTCCCCAAGTGATGTTGACATCCTAAAGAAAGGCCACAATGAGACCAACGACTGGTGTCAGAACCATGGCCTTTAGCTCAGTGCCAAAAAATGTGAGTCATACCCCTTGGGAAAAACCCGGTTCCCATGAATTACCACATCAATGGTAGTCCACTGAACACAGAAGGCATTATATGAGATCTGGGAACAGATGTTGACAGCAATCCCTCTTTTGACCACCACATTGCCACTGTGGTCAGAAAGTCCTTCTATGTGGCACATCTCATTAGTAAGAGTTTTGCATCTAGGAAGAAAGAGGTCATTGTCTCCTTCTACTCTTCCCTCATTAGGCCAATCATCAAGTACAATGCCCCATTTGGCATGCACCTCACTAGACACCTGCAACAACTGGAGAGGCCGCAAAAGTACTTCACAAAGAGGATCCTAGGCCTTAAACACTTGTCTTATATGGACAGACTAAAAAAACTCCCAACTATTCTGTGTCTCATATCGCCTACTTAAAGGCGATCTCTGTTTGAATTACAAAGCCATGTCTGACCCAGCTCTGTTAGAAATACTACATCTAAAGAAATCCCAGTCCCTCCGCACCACACGCTCCAGAGACCTTAACCTCATTACCACAATCAACAAAACATGCTGGAGGAACAGGCTTATAATGTGGAGACTGCCCATGCTATGGAATAGACTTTCCATACATGTCAAGCAGAGCACCTCACTGGCCCTCATCAAGAGAAATCTTGATGAGTGGATGGAAAGTAGAAAATTCACCCCGGGAATCACTCCAGTGGGTCTACTCGACAGAGGCACTAGGAACCAAGGTCGGGTGGCACGATGCCAGGGTAATCCTATGGGCTAGGCTTGTAAAGGCTCCAGGGCCATTAGCCTAGTACACACCTATGAAGCTATGAGGGAGAATAACAATTGTTTGTCTCAGTTATCATTCAGATATTGTTTTTATTTATTTTGCCTTTGTTATCTAGGATTGTCTGACTGGGCATGAGAACCACTTTTCATTTGTGGTCCATGTAGAGAAACTCCACATGACAAATAATACTGTACTGTGCAAGCTTTATTTACATGGCAAGTAGCAATCTTAGTATATACTAAGAATATACAAGCTGCATGCATAAACAAAACATAACATTAATGTCTTTACATATAAAATTCATGTCATTACACGTGTAGAAAAAGAAAAGAAAAACATATGGATTTAAATTGTAGCTTTTCATGTTGCATAACATCATTTATTTCATGGTTGGGAAACATAAAATTTACCTTAGGACTGCCCTTTTGCTACTAATGGATGGATGTAACTCCTGACTGCCTTATCTCATGCATGGGTTCCTTCAAGTTATCCATGGCATGATCCAGTTATTCTCATTAGAGGTAATATGTAATAATCGACCTTGTGATGGGTAAGAACAGTCTATAACCACATGGTGCAGGTTATTTTGAGCACAAAAAGGGAAACTGGCTAGGCTTAAAATGGCCCACAAGGGCAGCTAACCTAGTACTTACCTGTGAACCTATGAAACTGTTTGAGGGCATGTGCACATTTTATCCTGGGGATGAACAGTGGCAGATCCAGAAATGTCTTTGGTGCTGTTTTAAGATCTGCTTTAAAAGTTTGTAGTTGTGTTGTTGCTTGCAGGGGGAGAAACAGAGTTGCAAATTTTGGAGACAGAGATGGAGTAGGGTGCATCTATCACTGTATTTAGAGATTTCATGATGGTAACTTGATATTTGTCTTAGGTGTGTACATAGATTTCCGCTTGGGTCATAACACATAGATTTAAGTCCTGGGCATATGTTCAGGTTGTATATTAAATTATGAACTACAAGACTGTGGATTTGGTGAAGAATATGGGGTTGTTTGCTCCAGTTTAGTAGCCTGAGGGCTTAACAGTGGTGGGTACTGTAAGAGAAATGTGCAGCAAATTTTGCAATTTTGTTCTAGCATTGATTGAATTTTGTTCTATGGAATGATGACAGCTTTGTGAAGTTGTGAGAGGCATATAATATCGTGGAGAGTAAGTTTTTGCAATTGATTCTCTAGCTTTATCTATGAGGTAAAGTTTAGCTGTGTACAACAGACCAAGCTGTTGGTATTTTTTTTAATTTATTTTTATTTGGATACTAAGATCATATTTCATATTAGCTATTGTGATGCCAAGAAGTTTAGTGTGATGTACAATTTTTGGCTTAGTGTTGTTGGATGAGGTAATGTTAAACTGGTTTTCACTTTGTGAGTGTGATTTAAAAGTTCAAAGAAACAGCTTAGTTTTTTTTTTTGGTTCAGTAGTAGTTAAGAGTTGTCTAGGCCGGTTTCAAATGATGTGAAGGATTCATGAATCAGTTCTTGCAATCTATGTAGTGCAGAGCAGGTTAATGTAGAATCATAAGAGTATTGAGTTAGAGTAATGTGTTTGGTTGCTGAGTGAAATGATTTATGAATACATTAAACAGGGGCAGTCCCGAAATGAGTCCCTGTGGTATGCCAACTGTGAGAGGTAGAAAGGAGTAACATTCAATTTGCAACTAAACAAATTGGTACGTTCTGATAAGTATCTTTTAAACCAAGAGACAGAAGTTACATAGGGAAGACACCTTTTGTAGTAGTAGATGATGGAAAACTTTGTCAAATCTTTTTTTCTAGTCAAGAATTGGATGGCGCAGTGGTGCAGCGGTAGCATTGTCTTCTCACAGCAAGAGGTTCTCCAGTTCGATTCTCTGCTGGAGTTCCTTCTGTGTGGAGTCTGCATGTCCTCTCTGCATTCATGTGGGTTTCCTCCGGGTGCTCCAGTTTCCTCCCATGATACAAAGACATGCATCTGGAGCATATCTCCCTGGACCACCACTGAAAATTGGCTTCGTTTCAAGTCGGACTTTTCCGGTTAACAAATGTTAAATAAATAAATAAAATAAATTAAAAAAAAATAATATGGAAACTTGAATGCTATAATTATTGTTTTAATTGACGGTGTCAGTAAAATATATTATGACTGTGGTGGTAGTATGATTCATAGGTTTTTATGTAAACACTAGGCTAGCTGCTCCTCTGTGCCAATTTAAGCCTAGGCAGTTTCCCTTTTTGTGATTGACTTAACCTGTACCACCACTGGTGCACAAGCACAGAGATTCCTGGATTTTTGTCAATATGAGCACCCTGGAGCAATCAGTCAGAGTACTCAACAGGGGTTGAGTTGTGTTGTGCAGAAGAAGGAACGGTGTCCTTCTATACACTTACTGCAGTATTCTTAACCTGGGGGATCTCCTGCCTGCAGGTGACCTGATGTCAGCCAGCATACAAAAGTCTTATTCTCCTGTAGGGTATGTGGGACTTTGCACGTAGGCTGCTGTCATATGTAGCCATAAAAGTGACGTATGCACATGCCATCCTCAGAACTTTTCTGCTGCCAGGCAGAAAGCCGTTCCAACCATCAGTCTGATCATTTCTACATTTGCAACGGTAGCTTTTTGCTGGATACATGCCCCATTGGAGTATTTTTTCTCTTACTACTGTTTTGCTTATGTCATCCAAGAAGGGCAAGTGCCAGTGTGGAAGACAAATTCCACTTATGGACCACCATTCTCAGTGTCTCTTTTGTTTAGGCACTAATAATGACCACAAGTCCGGTAGCATTTGCCGGTCCTTCATTCCAAAGTCTCTTAGAAGCAGGCTTTCCTCTCTTGCTATATATTTAGAGAACCAGCATCTTAAGCTACTAGCTAAGTGTATGGGAGGGTACCTCTGTGTCCAATGCCGAGCCGGTGAAGCACAAAGCCAAGAAACCTCAGCCTGTGGCTTCTGCTGCACCTTCAATGTCAAACGTTTCGCTCGAGATGATTATCAACCCAGAGGTTCATTCGACTTCAGGCATGGATTCACAGGCTGAGCCTAGTTCTGAGGCTGCCTTGACTTCAGCTGTGAGCACGTCTCTGGAGGTTGAACAGACATCTGACCAGGATGTCGTGGGGGGAACTTAGGCTTGAAACTATGGAGGGTCCTAGAGGGGAGTACCTCGCCCCCAAACAAGAGAAGAGTTACAGTCTGATATTTTTGAATGCAGGCCTTCATCCGGTACTCAAACATTACATAGGATCATTTTTCCTGCTAAAAAAAAAACAACAGACTAAGCATTTGTCCCCTGCTAGAGAGCCCCCTTCAGATTGTCAGGCCTTTTCTCAAAGCTTAGTTTAAGCTTTTATGGCACTTAAGCTGCCTTCCTCTCAGCCTTCTTCTATAGCTGCTTTCCAACCTTCTCAAAAAAGAATTCGGGACAATGACTTCTCTGATGATTTTTCGTCTGATGAAGAGGAATCACTGGATTATTCCACACAAATCTCTTCTCTCCAGGAATATGTTTCCCCCTGAAGAGGAGTCAGTTGGTGCTGACTCCCCAATGGAGGAAATATCCTTTGGTGAAACTCTCCTGAAAATAGGAGAACATTTTAAATGGGATGCTACCCTAATTTCAGAAGTCCAGAAAAGATACTATGAACTAGTACAAGTTGATGTCCCTGGCTCCTCTGCAGATGTTCTTCATGTTTCACTGTTGCAATCATCACATTCGTGTTATCTGCTTGCAGTAGCCCTCAGTCAGTCTGATTATCATAGTCTTGGGTCCTGCGTCGGTTGCTGTCTCATCTTGCGTGACGTCAGGTAGTCAGGGGTATAAAGCATGCAGCCGACACCATTGCATCAGTCTTTCATGCCGTGCGGTGTTCGAAGCAGAAGTAGTTCACAAGTGCCAGTCGGCCAACTCCTGAAATTTTTGTTTTCGAGTTTCAGAACCGAATGTTGAGCCAATGTCAGTAAAAGTCAATAATTCTATTTCTTGTGGAAAGCAAATACGTCATAAAGATTTTCATTCCTACTGTATTCCTTGCCTAGGCCCTGACCACGACGTACCTTACTGTCGTTTTTGTGCCTTATTTAAACCACAAACTATTCATCGTCAGTACATTTTCGCTTCTAAATATTTTGGTACTCGGTTCAATTATCCAGATATGTCTTCAGTAAGCCACCTGACTACTGACATTCCAAAAAAAACACAAAGATAAAGACAGAATCAGACCGCCTAGGTCCAAAGCTGCCGGCGACGCTTCTCCTAAGCTAGTCGCCAGTTTGCCGGTACTCAGTGAGGTGCTTTCACAGCCCCTGATATCCGCTACTTCAGATTCGCAGGCCTCTACTGAGACCCATTCAGAGTCCTGTATGCCGCAAGATACTTAAATTGTGGAACCTGCGGATGTCTCTACCTTGGATGGATCCAGAGCCGCTGTGCAGGCACTGGCTTCTGAGGGTGTATTGACTTGCATATTAAACTGATGTCGTCTTCTTCGTCTTCTAGGCCTAAAACTTGAACCATGCCTAGGAAACCGACGCCCAGACTGCATGGTTTGGGCTCTATGCCTAAATATCAAATGATAAGAATGGCTGAAGACCTTATTACTTTAATCAGGGGAAGCCAACCTTCCCCATCTAAGAGACCTAGGACTGAATTTGCTTATGATACTTCTGACCAGGATTCTGAAATTTCTGTCTCCTCTGATGACCAGGATTTACCATTATCTACCTATGAGGATTCTGATGCAAAGGACTCTAGTCCTTCTGCTTCTACCCCAGAAGATTTTTCTTTTGGTGAAACCTTGCATTCTCTTAGGGAGCATTTTCATTGGGAAAGCCAGGATTACTCTGATTCTAAAAAGAGGCTTAGAGATTTCTTACTCCTATATATATATATATATTTATATATATATATAATTGCTTCCCATTAAGGGGGGGCACCTGGGGCAAGAAAAACTGATGTAATGGCGTCGGCTGCATGCTTTATACCCCTGACTACCTGACGTCACGGAAGATGAGACAGCAACCGATGCAGGACCCAAAACTTTGATAATCAGGCCGACAGAGCTACTGCAAGCAGATAACCGAAATGTGATGACTGCAACAGTGAATACACTTGAACATCTACATTTATGGTAAGTGTACACAACTGTACTTTCCTCCTGTGCATCCTGCTTTTCTGGATGCTTTTCACAATGTTTTACAAACTCCAGACTCCAGGCCCCAGCCCTTAAGAAGCCAGATTGCTTCTACAAGGTCCCTGAGGATTGTAAATTCCTCTTCAGGTGTCCTGCAACAGACCCAGCAGTTGTTTCTGTACCTACAGACAAACCTTCTAGGATGCTTCCTTCCTCTAATCTTCTCCCATCAGACAAAGAGAGTAGAGCCTTTGAGAGACTGGGTAAAAAGGCTTATACTTTGGCTTTCAGGGCCATTAATTACCAAATCCATATGGCAAAGTACTCTTTAGAGCTTTTGTCCCAGGCATCTAGTGCCATTGCAGATCTGCCTGATTCAGATGGAAAAGCCTTGACTTTATCTATCCTGAGAGCTTCCTCCCAGGTAGCAAAACATTCCATTAAATGCGGCTGTAATGCTGCAGAGGCTTGTGAAAGGGCAGCAGCAACTGGTTCAGATGTTCTTCGTGTTTCACTGTTGCAGTCATCACATTTGGGTTATCCATTCCAGGGTAGCCCTCGGCCGGCCCAAATACCAGAGACTTAGTATTTTTCTGTCAGTTGCTGTCACTTGAAGACTAACGTCAGGTCATCATTAGTATAAAGTAAGGCAGCCGACGCCATTACATCAGTCTTTCTTGCCATGGAGCCCGAAGCAGAAGCAGTTCGCACTAGTGTCGGTCGGCCGCTACCTGAGTTTCATGTACCGAAATGAAGCTGAAGTCTTCTAAAGCTAAGTACCCCATTGTGGATCCTTTTTTCTTGTACTAACCGGTCAGAAAAAGTTAATAATTGTCTCACCTGTGGGAAACAAATACCACACCTAGACTTCCACTCTTACTGCATCACTTGTTTAGGCCCGTACCACGATATCCCTCATTGTCTCTTCTGTGCTTTGTTCAACATCAGGCCCTTATTGTAGCCAGATATTTTCGCTTACAATCCTCGAACTCCAATATGGCTTCGGTAAGCCATCCGGCAGCAGATCTACCAAAAAAATGTAAAGATAAAGACAGAGACAGACCACACAGGTCCAAACCTACTGACGACACTTCTGTTAAGCTGGTTATCAGTTCTCCGGTACTCAGTGAGGTGCTTTCGCAGCCCCTGATGCCCACCTCTGTTGATTCGCAGGTCGCTACCAAGACCGTTTTGGAGTCCGGTATGCCACAAAACTCTTCTTCGACTAAGGATCATGTGATCGTCTCAACCATGGATAGGTCCGGTGCCACTGAGCAGGCACCGGCTTCCAAGGAAGTCCTTCACACTGCAGAATCTCAACACAAACTGACGTCTTCTTTCGCAACTACCGTTCTTTCTAAAACTACTGAGTTTCTTAGGCCCAGGGTACGAACCACACCCAAGAAACCAACAACCCAATCTCAGGTGCCTGCTACCTTGCCTCAGTCTCAAATGCTTAAAATGGCGGAATACCTTATCATGCTTATCAGGGGAAGGCAAGCTAACCCCTCCAAAAGGAAGACAGACCTGTCCCCTGTAGTTTTGTCTGAACAAGAGTCGAATGAATCTGATGCATCTGAATATGAAGACATCCAACCCCTCTCCACTTATGAGGATTCTGATGCAGAAGATTCCATTCCGTCAGCCTTTCCACCAGAGGATTTTTCCTTTGGGGAAACCCTGCATACCTTAAGGGAGCATTTCCAGTGGGAGAGTCAGGACTACCCTCAGTCTAAAAAGAGACTCAGGGAATTCCTAGATCTTCCACAACACAGATCCTTAGCCATCCCCCCAGACTTGGATGTTCTGGAGGATGTTTTCCTCAAATCCAGCTTGACTTCTGACGCCCTTCCTCCTGCTTCCAGAAATCCAGACAGATACTACAGAGTACCTGACTCACACAAATATCTTTTTAGAAATCATACAGCTGACCCTAACATCATTTCTCAAGGACCAAAAGGGATTAAAGCAACCTTGGCTAAGAATTCCGCCCCCCCCCCCCCTCAGACAGGGATTCCCAAGCATTGGACAGATGGGGTATAAAAGTATACACCTCAGCTGATCTTGCTGTCAGGGCACTAAGTTGTCAATTCCATATGCTGAAATATCAGCAACATACCCTGCAACTCCTAAAACAAAAAAATGTCTTCCTTTCCTGCTTGGGCAGAATCTAAAGATTTACAAGAGTTGATGTATTCTGCAAGTCAAATAACTAAACACACCTTGCACTGTGATTTTGACGCCCTAGAAGCTTCTTGCAGGGCAGCAGTCACTGAATCTGTAATTAGAAGGCATGCATGACTTAAAGAACAACCCCTGCCAGACCGTGTCAAATTTAAATTGTTGGATGCCCTCTTGTACAAAGATACCTTATTTGGCACTAAGGCAGAAGAGGTCTAGAAAATATGGAAAAAAAGCAAATTCTATGCAAACTGTTAAGGATGTCTTACAGGTCCAGCCCCCTAGGTTCAGCAGGCATTGCCCTTCCAAATACTGATCCTTTCCAGATCCCAGTAAACAGGCCCAGCAGAGGCCCTGGGGAAGCAGACCCCCCAGACAGCAGACACAGGGAGTGCAGAGATCTAAGCAGTGGACTACCTCCACTTCAAAACCAGGGAGTTATAAGTCACCCCTTATGGTAGGAACTCACAGTGACTCACCTCCTCTACCCACCTTCACTTTCCCCTAGGAGGAAAACTCTCCATTCACTCATGCACCTGGACCACCATCACCAAGGACCAATGGGTTCATAAAACCGTGTCTCAGGGATACAAATTTTCCTTCCACACCCTTCCAACCCCAAAAGGGTTCCCAGATCTACCACCAAATCAGTGGGCAGAGGCTCAAAAGCAAATCTTTTCCCTGCTCTCTATGAGGGCAGCAGAGCATGTTCCTGCAGAACAAATAGGCCAAGATTTCTACTCCAGACTATTTCTGGTGCTTAGAAAAGAGGGCACCTGGCACCCTATCCTCAAGCTATCCATTCTCAACACCTTCCTGGTGATCCCAAAATTCAAAATGCTCACCCTCCAGCTGCTGCTACCTATGCTGTCCAAGGACTCTTGGCTAGCCACCCTAGATCTAAAAGAGGCCTACCTCCACATTCCTATCAGGGAATCATGCAGGAAGTATCTCTGCTTCAGGGCAGGATCTCAACAATTTCAGTTCTCTGCACTTCCCTTTGGCTTTGTTCCCAGAGTTTTCACAAAATGTCTGGCTCCGGCTGTTGCCTTCTGCAGACAAAGAAATATTCAGATATAACCTTACTTAGTTGACTGCCTTATTTAGGCAGACAGCCAGGAAAAGCTACTCAAGCACCTGTTTTTTGTAAAGATCCTTTTAACCTCCCTAGGGTACACAATCAGTGAAATGAAATCCAAACAGGTGCCCACCCAAAGGATAATCTTCCTGGGAGCAAGTCTGAACACAGCATCCCAGATGGCATTCCTTACGCCAGAGAAACAAATTTTCCTGACAAGCTACTTCTCTCAACTATCCACCAGGCCCCAACTAACTGCAAGGAAGAACCTACAAGCTTTGGAGTTCATGACATCATGCATACTACTCATTCCATATGCCAGACTGCATATGAGGAAACTTCAGTGGTACCTAAGAGCCTTTGGTGCCAACACTCTCAAGACCTGGAAACTCTTCTACCTCTACTTCCTTGCCTCAGAAAATATTTTCTTTGGTGGGCAACAGCATGCTTCCACAACAAGGGAATGCCTTTCTCCCCACCCTCCAATGCCCAGACCCTTCCCACAGACACATCAGACTACGCTTGAGGTGCACACCTGGATGGAAGGTGCATACAGGGCCAAAGGAGCCCACAACAAATCCCTCTGCACATCAGTCAAAAAGCCCCTTCTCTCTCCAGGGGCTCTCCTGATCAAAACAGACAACACCACTGTGATGTGGTACATCAACAAGCAGGGAGGGACTCTCTCCTACCATCTATGCAGGCTGGCCATGACTCTTTGGCACACAGCCTCTGCCATGCAGCTGCACCTGTTAGCACAATTCCTACCAGACTCCCTCAACTCTCTGGCAGACCAATTAAGCAGAAATCTTCTGGACCCACACAAGTGTGAACTCAACAGAAGTACCTTCACCCTAATAACTCAGAAATGGGGAACCCCGAAGGTAGACCTCTTTGCCTGCCACACCAACCATCAGCTCAGCAAATTCTGCACCAGGGAGCATCACTGCACTACTTGGAAAGTGGATGTTGTGTCCTTCCCCTGGATCAATCTATTGGTGTATGCCTTTCCTCCCCTTCCTCTCATCCCCAGGGTGCTGCTCAAAATAAGGGAGGAAAACCCAAGGACCATTCATATAGCTCCTCCTTCCGACCCCGTTCTATTGTTCTGCTTGGATGTACTGACCTTCTATATCCTTAGTCTGGCAATCCTCCTGGGGCATTCAGTTCTGAGCATGGTATGTGTGTAGGTCACCTTTATGGCCTACGTCCTACAGCAGCCTACATGCAATGTCCCACATACCCTGCGGCAGTATGACACTTTTGTATAATGGCTTATGTCAGATCGCCTGCAGGTGGGAGATATCCCAGGTCAAGAATACTGCAGCAGTGAAGAAAAGGACATCTATGCTTATGGTAAGATTATACACAACTATTCTTTGTTTACGCTGAGGTAGTTAAGTAACTGAGTGGTTATGCATTTTTCAAGGATTTTTTATATGGGAGGTAGTATAGAGATTGGCCTGAAATTGGTATAGTTGTTAGATGAGCCTCCATTGTGAAGTGGCACTATGTAGTCACTTTTCCATGTAATGGTTAATGGATAGGGAGGGAGAGGGGCAACTGATTTTATTCCAGTCAATATTCACATCACCAAGGATATAAGTTTCATAGTTAATTCAGTAGAAGCCCATTATTATGGCCAATGTTAGAATTCTTTATTCATTTGCAGCTGAAAATGGATTCCTGAAATGAATATGCCATTAATGATTTACTAAAGCACAAGCATCCTGTACAGTATGCTAAATGCTATGTATATTTAAAGGTTGCACCTGATAACACTGTGATCTGTGTTCCTCATGTCAAACGTTGGATGATTTGCTTACCATTATTAGTATTAAATCTAGACTTATCGATGGCAGTCACACTTGTGAACTGTCACAGCTTGGAGAACTATTGATGTTCTTCATGTTTCACTGTTGCAGTCTTCACATTTGGGTTACCCCTGCCAGGTTAGCCCTCGGGCGGCCCGAATACCAGAGGCTTAGTATTTCTGCATCAGTTGCTGTCGCTTCAGGACTGGTGTCAGGTCATCAGTAGTATAAAGTAAGGCAGCCGACGTCATTACATCAGTCTTTCTTGCCATGGAGCCTAAAGCAGAAATAGTTCGCATGAGTGCTGGTCGGCTGCTACCTGAGTTTCGTCTACCGGTTTGAAGCTGAAGTCTTCTAAAGCTAAGTACCCCATTGGGGATCCTTTTTTCTTTCACTAACAGATGTCAGGAAAAAGTTAATAATTGTCTCGCCTGTGGAAAGTAAATACCACACCGAGACTTTCATTCTTACTGCGTCACTTGTTTAGGCCCAGACTCCAATGTCCCCCGCTGTTGCTTCTGTGCTTTGTTCAAAGCCAGAACTATCCATCATCGGGCCCTTATTGTAGCTAGATATTTTCGCTTACAGTCCTTGAACTCCGATATGGCTTCAGTAAGCGATCCAACAGCAGATCATCTGAAAAAATGTAAAGATAAAGACAGAGACAGACCGCACAGGTCCAAACCTACCGACAATGCTTCCATTAGGCTAGTCGTCAGTTCTCCGGTCCTCAGTGAGGCGCTTTCGCAGCTCCTGATGCCATCTTTTGTGGATTCGCAGGCCACTACCGAGAACCTTTCGGAGTCCGATATGCCACAAAACTCTTTTTCGACTAAGGATCATGTGGTCGTCTCTACCTTGGATGGGTCCGGAGCCACTGAGCAGGCATCAGCTTCCAAGGAAGTCCTTCACACTACTGATTCTTTACACAAACCGACATCTTCTTTCGCTACTACCGTTCTTTCAAAAACTACCGAGTTTCTTAGGCCCAGGATACAAACTACACCCAAGAAGCTGACAACCCAATCTCAGGCACCTGCTTCCTTGCCTCAGTCTCAAATGCTTAAAATGATAGAATACCTTATCATGCTGATCAGGGGAAGCCAAGCTACCCCCTCCAAAAGGAAAAGAGATCTGTCCCCTGTAGTTTTGTCTGAACAAGAGTCAGATGACTCTGATGCATCTGGATATGTAGACATGCAACCCCTTTCTACTAATGAGGATTCTAATGCAGAGGATTCCATCCCTTCTGCCTCTCCCCCAGTGGATTTTTCCTTTGGGGAAACCCTTCATACATTAAGGGAGCATTTCCAGTGGGAGAGTCAGGACTACCCTCAGTCTAAAAAGAGACTCCAAATTCTTAGATCTTCCACAGCACAGCCCTTTGGCCAACCCCCCAGTCCTGCTTGTTGTGGAGGATGTTTTCCTCGAATCCAGCTTGACTCCTGACACCCTCCCTCCTGCACCCAGAAAACCAGACAGGTACTGTAGAGTCCCTGACTCACAAATTTATTTTTAAAATTCCTACTGCTGACCCTGATGTAATTTCTCAAGGGCCTAAAGGGAAGCAACCTCTGCTAAGACTCCCACCCCCTCAGACAGGGATTCCTGAGCACTAGACAGATGGGATGAAAAAGTATACATCTCAGCTACTCTTGCTATTGGGGCACTAAATTGTCAGTTCCATATTCTAAAACCTCAGCAACATACCCTGGAACTCCTCAAACAAAAAATGTCTTCCTTTCCTGCTTGTGCAGAATCTAGAGAGTTACAAGAGTTAATGCATTCTGCAAGTCAAGTAACTAAACATACCTTGCACTGTGGTTTTGATGCCCTAGAAGCTTCTTGCCGGACAGCAGTCACCAGATCTGTCATTAGAAGGCATGCATGGCTTAAGAAACAGCCCTTGCCAGACCATGTCAAATCTAAATTGTTGGATACCCCCTTGCACAAAGACAGCTTATTTGGCACTAAGGCAGAAGAGGTTTTAAAAAAGATGAAAGAAAAAGCAAAATCTATGCAGACAGTTAAGGATTTCTTACAGGTCCAGCCACCCAGGTTCAGCAGGCATTGTCCCACCAAGCACTGGTCCTTTCCTGCTCCCACTAAGCCAGTCCAGACAGACCCCGGGGAACCAGACCCCCCCCACACAGCAGCCACAGGGAATGCAGAGATCTAAGCAGTGGACTACCTCCACTTCAAAACCAGGGAGTTCTCTGCCACCCCCCTTATGGTAAGAACTCACAATGACTCCCCTCCCCCACCCCCTGCCTCTTCCCATCGTCACTTACCCCTAGGAGGAAAACTTTCCTTTCATGCAAGCACCTGGGTCACCATTATCAACGACCACTGGGTTCTCAACATAGTGTCCCAGGGATACAAATGTTCTTTCCACACCCTTCCTACCCCAAAAGGGTTCCCAGATCTACCTCCAAACCAGTGGGCAGAGGTGGAAAAGCAAGTCTTTTCTCTGCTCTTTATGAGGGCAGTAGAGCACGTTCCTGCAGAACAGAGGCGCCAAGGTTTCTACTCCAGACTTTTTCTAGTACCCAGAAAAGAAGGCACCTGGCACCCCATCCTCGATCTGTCCATTCTAAACACCTTCCTGGTGATCCCAAAATTCAAAATGCTCACCCTCCAGCAGCTGCTATGCATGCTGTCCAAGGATGCTTGGCTAACCACCCTAGATCTAAAAGAGGCCTACCTCTGTATTCCTATCAGGGAATCATGCAGGAAATATCTTCGCTTCAGGTCAGGATCTCAGCACTTTCAGTTCTCTGTGCTTCCCTTTGGCTTATCTACTGCTCCCAGAGTTTTCACAAAATGTCTGGCTCCGGCCATTGCCTTTTGCAGACAAAGGAGTATCCAGATTTACCCATACCTAGACGACTGCCTAATTCAGGCAGACAGCCAGGAAAAGCTGCCCAAGCACTTGGCCTTTGTAAAGTCCCTACTAACCTCCCTAGGGTACACAGTCAATGAAAATAAATCCAAACAGGTGCCCACCCAAAGGATTATATTCCTGGGAACAAGCCTAGACACAGCATCCCAGATGGCATTCCTTACACCAGAAAAGCAAAATTTCCTGACAGTTATTGTTATACACAGCTTGAGAGGTATTTTCTTTGCTAAGCAGTGATTTAAGTTACCCGCGCCCCCAACTCAGTACTCTAGAGAGATCGCAGTAGAGAAAGTACCTATTAGCCTATTTTACAGGAAATTCTACCTGAAGATTTTTGTATGGGGCTCAAAAGTTGCAGATATCTGGTATTTGTCAAAAGGGTCATTTTATGAGAATCGGGGACAATACAATTAAAACAGCTTCTTCGTGCTGTGGCTTAGTGGTACATCATGCAGACTGGTGAGTCCAAGGTGTGGGGTTTGAGACTGACAAGGGTATTTTAGGGTTGGGAGGGTGGCCTAATGGTTAAGGTGCAGGTGCAGGGTTTGAGTCTCTCAAGGGACAATTGGCTAGGCTTAAAATGGCTCGCAAGGGCAGTTAGCTTAGTACTAATCTATGAACCTATGAATCTATGAACCTAAGCCTACTTCTCTCAGCTAGCCACCAGAGCCCAGCTGTCTGCAAGGAAGATCTTGCAAGCTTTGGGGTTCATGGCATCTTGCATACTACTCATTCCGTATGCCAGACTGCATATGAGGAAACTTCAGTGGTACTTAAAAAGCGTTTGGTGTCAACACTCTCAAGACCTGGAGACTCGCATAACTATAATTCCTTGCCTCAGAAAAGATTTTCTTTGGTGGGCAACAGCATGCTCCCACAACAAGGGACTACCTTTCTCACCACCGCCCACTACCCAGAACCTCACCACGGATGCATCAGACTATGCCTGGGGTGCACACCTGGACGGCAGGTTCATACAGGGCCAATGGAGCCCACAGCAAATCCCTCTGCACATAAACCAAAAAGAGATGATGGCTGTCCAGCACGCCTTAATAGCTTTCAAGCGCCTTCTCTCCCCAGGGGCTCTCCTGATCAAAACAGACACCATCATTGTAATGTGGTATATCAACAAGCAGGGAGGGACTCACTCCTACCCTCTGTGCAGGCTAGCCATGACCCATTGGCACACAGCCTCTGCCATGCAACTCCACCTGTTAGCACAATTCCTACCAGGTTATCTCAACTCTCTGGCAGACCATTTAAGCAGAAATCTTCTGGACCCACATGAGTGGCAGCTCAACAGAAGAACTTTCACCCTAATAACTCAGAAATGGGGCACCCAGAAGGTTGACCTCTTTGCCTCCCACACCAACCATCAGCTCAGCAAATTCTTCACTGGGGAGCATCACTGCATGGCTTGGAAAGTGGATGCCCTGTCCTTCCCCTGTGTCAATCTGTCGGTGTATGCCTTTCCTTCATTACCTCTTATCCCCAGGGTACTGGTCAAAATAAAGGAGAAAAAACCAAGGAGATGTTGTACGTGAGGCCAAATGCCTTAGCAGTCGAACGTCTTATGCTGACAAATGGAAAAGGTTCTGCACCTGGACTCAGGCTAAGGGAGCCAATATGGCACAGCCGTCACTCCCTCTCATCCTGACCTACTACACAGTGGCTTTTCTTTTTTTCCTCTATTAAAATTCATGCCTCTGCTATCTTTGCTCATTTTCCCACTGAGCAGCCCCTTTTTCTCACACCCCTTGGTCAAACAGTTCCTAAGAGGGGCTAACAACTTGAGGCCATCCAGAAGAGTACCAACCCCAGCTTGGGACCTTAACTTTGTGTTGGAAAAGCTCACCCTGCCCCACCTTCAAACCAGCTTCTTCTGCAGAACTAAAATTTCTCTCCTGGAAAACAACTTTCCTTCTGGCCATCACTTCAGCCGGAAGAGTCTCCGAGCTGCAAGCACTCATGGCTCTGGAACCCTTCATCATCTTCCATGCTGACAGGATATCCCTCAGGACTAACCCATCCTTTATGTCCAAGGTGGTGTCTGGTGTGGCTCTCAACCAATCCATTCATTTGCCCACCTTTTTTCCTAATCTCCAGAACAAAGGGGAAATGATCCTGCACTCTCTAGATGTGCACAGACAGCTCAGATTATATCTAGACAGGACTAAATACTTCAGAAAGTCTGGATCAATTAGTGGTTAGCTATGCTACAGGGACTGAAGGCAAAGATATCTCCAAACAAACCATTTCCAAATGGACAGCACGCTGCATCCATTTCTGCTACAAACAACACGGAAAGCCTCCACCCATGGGGGTCAAGACTCACTCCACCAGAGCAGCCTCCACCTCTGCAGCTTTCCATAGAGCAGTCCCCACCAGGGACATCCTGGAGGCTGCCACCTGGACATCTGTTCACACTTTTACCAAGCATTACCACCTGCCTCTCTTCTCCAAATCCAGGGCAGGATTTGCCTCTGCAGTCTTGCAGGGTATCCTAGCCAGCCCCTAGTTTCCTTGACTACCTCCACCCATTTCCTCACCTTTGGGAATCAACCCATATGTGATGACTGCAACAGTGAAACATGAAGAACATAGTGCAGTTGTGTACTCTTACCATAAATGTAGATGTTCGAGTGTATTCACCGTTGCCGTCCTGGTTTCCCTCCATCCCCCATTTTTCTTCTCTTTCCTTATAAGGGACACATTATTTTTTACTTTCTACTGGTGGGGTTCTTCCACCAGAACCTGGCTCCTACTTGTGGGCTCCTGACAGGTTAGGGCAAGAAAAACTGATGTAATGGCGTTGGCTGCCTTACTTTATACTACTGACAACCTGACGCAACAGCAACCAATGCAGAAATACTAAGCCTCTGGTATTCGGGCCGGCCGAGGTCTACCCTGGCAGGGATAGCCCAAATGTGATGACTGTAATAGTGAATACACTCAAACATCTACATTTATGGTAAGTGTACACAACTGTACTTTATATATATATATATATTAATTATTAGATCAGTGAGATAATGAATGTTAGGCAGATAGCAAATAGAACACATTAGTAAAGGAAGTGTCTGTTGTCAGTAAAGATACCTCACCCCCAACTGAACAAGATAATACCACTGACAACTTTGAAATTCTGAATATAAGTATGCAGCAACCTGAAGATTCAGAACATATAGCAGAAAATAAAAACAAAGAAAGGACAGAGTTCACAACAAAAAAAAGGAAGAAAAGGAAACGGCTTCATGTCTGTAAGGCAAAGGCAATACATACCAGAAAGGATATTGTTTTATTGTGTAACACACAGATTACATGGAATGATAATTTTTTTCTACTAGAAAACCTTCAGTTCACAGAAAAAGGCATTGATACAAAAGAGAATGTAGAAAAAAGGAGGCAAGGGGCAGGTGTAAAGCAAGAACTCAAAACTGAACATGGAAGGATTGAAGAACATTGCTGTAAGAAAAAAGAGGAAAAAGACAGACATTGACAACATGGCTCATTCAGTGGATATACAAAGCTCCATGGCTGAGAATTGTATGCTTGCAAATCTTATAGCAGTGAAAACAGTGGGATTAATAAGACTATTGGTGATGAAGATCATTCTTTGTAATGACAGAGCAGATATTACTGAATTAGAAGTTGAAGATTCTTCAGATCTGGTCAGAAAAGATATTCTTTTAATTGGAGATTCAATAATTAGAGGAATTGATACTTACATTTGCAAAGAAGAAAATGAACATTGAATACTGTTAATGCTTGCCAGGAGCAAAAATAGAGGTTGTGAGAAAGTTCTTCGAATGCCTTAATGTTAGAAGCTGTTGATCTGTTTTTCTTTATGTTGATACAAATGATCTCATCCACAAGGACTCTTTGACTTCTTCTTCTTTCAGCTTTCTCCCGGTTAGGGGTCGCCACAGCGGCTCATCTGTCCGCTCATGAATGGCAGTGGAGTTTTACGGTGTCAAGTTGCCAGCCCGGCGCCCAACCTTCCACAGAAGGCACACACATGCACACACACACCTAGGGCCAATTTAGTGTGTCCAATCCACCTACTGCATGTCTTTGGGATGTGGGAGGAAACCGGAGCACCCGGAGGAAACCCACACGACCACAGGGAGGACATGCAGACTCTGCACAGAAGGCACCCCAACCGAGAATCGAACCGGAGAACCTCTTGCTGAGAGGCGGTAACGCTAACCGCTGCACCACCGTGGAAGCCCCTTATAAGGACTCTTTGACTATTAGTAGGGAACTTACAGCTATCTTACATATCATAGCTTGTACAGGTGCTACTGCATATTTTTCACAAATCATGTATAGAACGGAGAGACGTATCATGGTGAATGAAAATAATTTTTGGGTAAATACCAACATGAAAAAAAATGGCATGTTTTAAATAAATGCAAATGTGTAGAGCATCCAAGTCTAATTTTAGGCACACATGTTTAGACAGGCTGGCATGCACATGTCAAGATCAGGGAAGAGAAATTTTGCAGCAGATAGTTTGCAATATTTGACAGACACAAGGCAGGATTTTTGCCATGTCGAAAATTTAACTCTTCACAGACAGCAGCATTTGATGTGTCTCTGATGATTAATGCTAGGATCATTAATAATAATTTTTTATTTATTTATTTATTTGTTTATTTTTACAAGATTGATGTCATTGTTGTTTGGTAAACATGATTAAACAACAATAACTGTAAACCAGTTCTGCCAAGGTATAAATGTTCTTAATGTAACAGACATGCTAACAAAAAATCGTCTGGAGGTGTTATGATAGGGCTTAAAGATTGTTATGAGACCAGTGATTTTTGCATGTTTAATGATAACACCAGTACTGTAGATTGTGTAACTGTGACTGTAAAGACAACCATGGATTATATAACAGTTGTTGGACCACCAAAGTCAAGTGCTGATAACCTAGAGGAATTCATACCTTTCTTGCATGAAAAGCACAATGGAAGAATAATAGTCACTGGGGACTTAAATTTACCAGAAACAGATTGGAATAATATTGAGTCAGCATTAGTAAAGAAATTA
Organism: Protopterus annectens; assembly: GCF_019279795.1. Lineage (NCBI taxonomy): Eukaryota > Metazoa > Chordata > Ceratodontiformes > Protopteridae > Protopterus > Protopterus annectens. The sequence continues at coordinate 297,984,443 of NC_056744.1, forward strand.
GTGACAACGTACGTTCAGAAGCAACAGTTGCTAGAGATTGCAAAAAAGCCTAGCAGTGAACAAAACATACTAGACATTGTTTGCGTTCCTAAAGAAATTACTGTTAATGTTAAGTTGTCAATCTCGCCTTCATTCTTGCTGGATGGGTTCGGAGCCGATCCTCGGCTCCGACTCGGCACTAGCTTTAGCTCGAGAACTCCTTTTACCAGCTCGAGGCAACCCTATATCCCATGATGCAAGGCGGAACTACCTCAGATCTCGTTTGCCGCTTAGCGAAAGAGGTCTCCTTTGCCAGCTCAGGTAAGTTTTTCTTGTTAAATAAGAAAAAAAAAAGTTAGTTAGGGGTTTAATTTCCCTTCAGTGTTAGGTTAGCCTGTATTTAGTACAGCCCACCCTATTCCCTTCCTTTTTTAAACTTTTAATATAGTTTTTTCAGTGAAAGTTTTAGTCAGGCCTAGTTCCCCAAGTTATTCCCTTCCTGTGTGTCTGTGTAGGGATTAAGTTGTGTGTTTGTGGGGACTGTTTGTGTATATCCTTTTAGGATGTCTAGGGAAGGCAAGGTCTCAGGCTTCAAGAAGTGTGACCAGTGCTGTCAGAAAATGTCCCTGACAGACGGTCACACTTCTTGTGTGTATTGCCTGGGGCCTTTGCACCTGCAGGACTCCTGTGCGTTGTGTCATGCCTTTAGCCAGCGAGTCCTGCAGGAAAGGAGGAACAAACTGATCCTCCGAGGTTTGTTGAAACCTGAAGGTTCTCCTCCTAAGCAAGGGGCAGGAAAACCTCTTAAGCCACCGAAGGCTCAGGCTACAGTGTCTAAGCCTCCTCCGGTGGCTCTGGCTCCGTCGGAGCCGATATCGGCTCCGGCTGGAACCGATGCTTCTTCTGCCAGAGTAGTGGGTTCAGTGCCGGCCGGCTCCGATACCCTGACTACTGTTGCCTTGTCGGCTCCGGCTGGAGCCGACACTTTATCCAGCATCGGAGCCGAGATCCTCGGCTCCATCTGGGGTTCAAGGGACTTCGGCTCCGATGGCTCCGGCCCGCAAGAGATCCCGGTCCCCTTCGATACTAAGTATCCACTCGGCTCCGGGGTCTCCTCTTTTGTCGGAGCGGAGCCATCGGAGCCGATCTTCGAGATCTTCCAGGCTGTCTGACCACGATTTGGAGAGGGTGGTAAGCAGGCTGTTGAAGTCTCAGGCACTGGCCCAAATGCTCCATAGCCCGTCTCAACAGACTTGGCTACAGCCCCAATTCTTGAGATTCCTCCTCCGACTCCACACCAGAGTTCGGAGCCGGAGCTTCTTGGGACAGCGACTGTTTCGATGCGGAGCCGATACATCCTTCGGCTCCGTCATCCTCGGCTCCGATCTCCTCCTTGAGACTTTCCTTGGAGGGATCCGGTCGTCAGGTTTCCACTGTCGGGTCCGAGGGGCGAGTGGCATCGGACCCTTGTCCGACCCCGCTCTCCCTCTCGGAGCTTCGGCTTTGGTAAGCTCGGCGCCGACATCTGCCTCAGAGCCTTCTCTCTCCTTGGAGCCGACCATTCCTGTTTCTTCGGAGCGGGTGTGTTCAGGTCTCCCGGGGAGAGGAGCCTTTGAGGTGATGAGGAGTGTCCTGGCCTCTGAGCCTGGTCAACGGTCTATCCCTCTAGCTCCTCCCTCATCAGTGCCTGCAGAAGCCTCTTGCCAGCCTCTTGCTCTCAGGCCCAGGGATCCATCGCCCCAGGTTTCCCCACTGGGAATTTCCTCCTCTTCCGAGGTTTCTCCTGACCCTGCAGGTGAACCCCCTCGGAAGAGGACGTAAGAGGAAACACACAGACTCCCTGAGTCTACTACATCTGATACCGACTTAGATGAGTCGGAGGGTTCCCCACGGTCCCCTCTGAGGATGTCTCATTTTCAGACATCCTTGAGCTCCTCAAACAGAGGGGAATTGGCCCTCCATTGACCCCTCCGAGGATGAGTCGGTATACCTGGAGGCTTTGGATCCCGACCCTCCACCTCCTGGGTGTCTCCGCCTTCGACCCACTCATGCAGGTAGTGGCTCGGAAGGCGTGGTAACTCCAGATTCTGTGGAACCTGTCCCCAGGAGACCATCCAAATTCATCACGGCCCCTTCGGACAAACAGTTCCTGTCCAAAGGTGTCTCTGTGGATGCTATGGTGGTGGCGGCCACTAAGAAGGAACTGGCGGATCCTTCAGTACCTGTCCATCCTCCTAATAAGGATTCTAGGACCATGGACAGGTATGGAAAGCGGATGTTTTCTTCAGCGACCTTTGCAATGCGTTCGCTGAATTACCTTTGTCACTTCACCAGGCTTCAACGAGATATTCTCAAGGAACTGGGGGAAGTAGTCCAGGATCCTTCAGCTGCTGGGGCTCAGGAAAAGATTGCCTCTCAGCTAGCTATCCTGAATTCGATATCTAACTCCTCCATGCAGCTCATATCTTATGCAGCCAATGGAACGAGCAGGGCCGCAGGCACAGGTGTTGCTCTTAGGCGCCAAGCCTGGATGCGGCTGTGTAATTTTGCGGACCCCTTTAAGGCGTCCTTCACCAACACCCCCTTTGACGGTTCGGCTTTGTTCGGACCTCAGGTGAAGGATACTTTGACCAGATGTGAACAAGGCGGTAAAACTCTTTCTGCCGTTGGAGTCCAGTTTTCCACTCCTTCTAGACCATATCCCAAGGGTCAGAAGGGGAAGATGTGGTTCCGTAAAGCCCAAGGAGCTACACGGACACACGTGGTCAGTTTACCCCTAGAGGCAGAGGGGTAACAATAATAGACGCCGCCCTAGAGGCAGGGGGGGGTCCTCAGAACCAGGGCAACAGGGAGCCTCTTCCTGAGAAGCCCTTTCAGCATCCCTGAGGTGTTGCCCGACTGTCCACCCTTGGAGGCAGTCGGGGAAGAATTCGCTGTACCCAGTAGCCTGGCAATCCCTATCACAAGAGAAGTGGGTACAGTCGATTATATCCGAGGGTTACAAAATCCCTTGAAAGGTTTCCCATACCTCTACAATCCCTTCCAGACATCTCACCCGGTCAAAGGGATTTGGCAAAACAGGAAGTTTCAAAACTCCTGGGAAAAAGAGCCATCCAAACAGTGCCGGCAGACCAAGTAGGATCTGGCTTCTACTCAAGATTCTTTTTGGTCCCCAAAAGGACGGGAGACTGGAGACCAATACTAGACCTAAGCAGACTAAACAAGTCTGTCAAAAAGGCAAGATTCCGGATGGTCACGCTGCAATCCATTCTGCCCTTTCTGGGCAAGGACAACTGGATGTGCTCGATAGACCTTCAGGATGCGTACTATCACATAAAGATTCACAGACGCTCCAGAAGGTTTCTCCGCTTCGGCTGGGAGCCAGTCATTACCAATTCAGAGCACTGCCCTTTGGCCTCACTTCAGCCCCAGAGTGTTCACCAAATGCATGGCGGTGGTCACAGCTCACCTGAGACGTCGAGGATTCCAAGTGTTTCCTTATTTGGACGACTGGCTCCTCTCCGCCACCTCCAGGGATCAGCTTCTTCGGTCCAGAGATTACACCTTACAGCTTTGCAAGAGTCTAGGAATTTCGGTGAATTTGGAAAAATCCTCTCTGCTGCCTTGCCAATCTATCACCTTTATAGGCGCAGAGTTAGATACCGTCAAAATGTTAGCCAGACTAACAAATCAAAGGATTCTGGACATCCAGAAATTTGTTCAGCTTCTGTTACAAAGCAACAAGGTCAAAGCCAGGTTTGTCTTGAAGGTTCTAGGCCTAATGGCTGCAGCCATTGTTCTTCTTCCACTAGCTCGCTTCCACATGCGTCTCCTGCAGTGGATGTTGTTCACGCAGTGGTCGTACCACGATCTGCCCATGAGACACGAGATCTTAGTGACACAGTCTTGCAGGGCTCATCTACGATGGTGGGTATCTTCCCTCTTCTTCAGCAGGGCCGACCATTTGTTCCCCTCCTCCAGTTGCCACAGTCACCACGGATGCCTCTCTGATCGGGTGGGGGCATTATCAGGGCAGGATGGTCCACGGACGTGGCAACCCATAGAATACCACCTGCACATAAATGTCCTGGAGATGAGAGCAGTGCTTTTAACGTTGCAAGCCCTCGGCGACTTTCTTCCCACAGGGACTATTGCAGTACAGACGGACAACATGTCCGTGGTCTGGTACATCAACAAACAGGGCGGAACCAGGTCCTATCCCTTATGTCGAAGCTCTCAGACTTTGGCAATGGGCGATCTCTTCTCAGCGGTTTCTGATAGCAACGCACATCCCGGCAGGTCCAACCTATTGGCGGACAGGCTAAGCAGATCTATTCTGATGCCTCACGAGTGGTCTCTCAATCAGTCTGTAGTGGATCAGATTTTTCTGAAGTGGGGCACCCTTGTTGCGATCTTTCGCTACCCCTCAAAACAGCAAGTGCCCAGATTACTTCACACTATTTCCTCTTCCAGGCCAACCCTTGAGAGACTCTCTAACCCAGGATTGGCCTCGGGGACTTCTTTATGCTTTTCCTCCCTTTCCATTGATTCCACAAGTCATTCAGAAAGCCACCGTTTTGAGAGCCAAATTAATCCTCATTGCTCCATATTGGCCTCGACAAATTTGGTTTCCGTCTCTACATCATCACCTTCTGGTGCAGCCCTGGCATCTGGACCCAGTTCCGGATCTTTTGATCCACCAGTCGGGTCAGCAGCACCGAGCCATTCATTCTCTCAACCTCACTGCTTGGTTGCTCCACTTCCTTCCCTAGCCAGGCTACCAATGATTTCTGACTCAGTCAGAGACATTTTAGTGTCCTCTTTGAAGTCGTCCACTAGAGCTGTTTATGCTAGCAAGTGGCGATGCTTTTCTATTTGGGCAAACGCCAAAAATATTGATCCCTTCACCGCTCCTATACATTCTGTTTTGGATTTCCTGGCGGAGGTTTTTCATTCAGGATCGTCATCATCTACAGTCAAAGTACAAATGGCTGCTATTTCCAAATTTCATGTTGGCTTGCAGGACAATAACATCATGTCTCATAGGTTATGCAAAGCCTTTTTGAGAGGAGTTTTTCTCCTAAAACCGCCTGTGAAACATCCTCCTCCGCAATGGGATCTGAACTTAATGTTGGCATCCCTTATTCTACCTCCTTTCGAACCGTCTGCTACGTGTTCTTTAAAGTTGTTGACATGGAAAACTATATTTTTGCTGGCTGTTACTTCTGCAAGAAGAGTTTCTGAGATTCAGGCCCTCTGTATTCGTTCACCTTATCTGGTGTTTCATAAGGATAGGGTTTCGCTCAGGACTAACCCTTCCTTTCTTCCCAAGGTTGTATCTCAAGCCAATATTAACCAATCTATTGATCTACCAGTTTTCTTTCCTAACTATTCTGACAGAGCTGAACAGAAGCTGCATTTTTTGGATGTTCATCGTCAGCTCAGGTACTACTTACATAGGACTAAACAACTTAGAAAATCAGACCAATTGTTTGTCTCCTATGCAGGAAACAGGTTGGGTCTTCCAGTATCTAAAGTGACCTTATCTAGATGGTTGACTTCCACCATTTCCTATGTGTACTCTCTAAGGGGCAAACAACTATCTTCTAAGCCAAAAGCTCATTCGACCAGGAGTCTATCCACTTCTGTAGCCTTTCAGGATAGACTTCCCATTGACACTATTTGTGCAGCAGCTACTTGGGCCACGCCTCATACTTTTGTGTCTCATTACAAGTTGGATTTGGCCTCCAGAGATAGGGCCAGTTTTGGTTCCACTGTTCTCAAGAGTCTGTTCCATTGAGCCACCCGGGATACAGGTGCTAGGGGCGGTCCCATCCAGCAAGAATGAAGGCGAGATTGACAACTTAACATTTAGAAGTTATGTACCTACCATAACGTTCCATGTTAGTTGTCTTCATCTCGCCTTCTTCTTGCGCCCCACCCTCCTTCCCCCTGGCCTGGACAGATCTTGGAGAGTTCCTATTAGATTGCTTCCTCTGGAGCATTGTTATGAGGACTTCTTTTAGGAACCATGGTTCCTAATTATATTAGGATAAGTCTTTAGCAGGGTTAGTTAGCTGCCAAACGAGATCTGAGGTAGTTCCGCCTTGCATCATGGGATATAGGGTTGCCTCGAGCTGGTAAAAGGAGTTCTCGAGCTAAAGCTAGTGCCGAGTCGGAGCCGAGGATCGGCTCCGAACCCATCCAGCAAGAAGAAGGCGAGATGAAGACAACTAACATGGAACGTTATGGTAGGTACATAACTTCTAATTTCATGTCAGGTTTTACCACCGTTGATACACAGTGATCATGGGGTAATAAAGGTTCATTTGTTGGTAGATAATTCTTCCAAACTAAACTCTAAATCAGTACATAGAAGATTATAACATTTGAAAGAGAAATTGTTTGAATGGGAAATAAAATAAAAAAAAATGTGGCTCCAGTCACACAACTTTGGAAAGATATATTTCCATAAGAACAAGATACTTGATTTAGGTGAAAGACAAAAAATATAAGAAATGAAAACAAGGTCAAACTGTGACTTTGAAAACTGAAATAAACAAGGTGGACAGACCAAAAAAAACATAGTGTGAGAAAAGATCAAGAAAAAAACTAAAAGAAAATTTTTATAAAGATATTGAGCATAATAGGAAACCATTTCATAGATACACAAGATGTGGTATGAATAAATACATTCAAATTGATAAACTGTGTAGAGATTCTAAAATTTGTTCTAAGACACATCAGATTATAGATATGTTTACAAAGTCTTAGGCAAATCAGTCTGGCTCCAGAAAAGGGGTGATTAGTTGTCCTAGTGGCATCCAGGTAACCTCAGATACTCAGATTTGGAAAGACTTGGACTTGAAAATATATATCAGCATGCATATGTTGAAAACTGCCTGTAGCTGAATGAAAAATTGTGCTGTAATGTAATTTATATAGAATTAACTTCAGCATTTGATAGGGTCATATACAAAACATGGATCAATAAATTAGAACAACTAGGTATTGATGAACTCTTGATAAGATGGATAGGTGCATGGCTTATAAATAGCACATAACAAGTATCTTAGAACAATTGAACAGGTAAAATTTGAGGTTACAGATAGAATGTCGCACAGGGCTCTGTCCTAGAATCCTAGGCCCATACTTTTTAGATTTGTCTTTCAGATTTATATTTGTCATCAGCTGTATTCTACATTCTATGCAGATGACTTGAAAATGGCTAAAACTGATTACATATGCTACCTGCCTGCCTGCAAAAAAACTTGACTAAGATGATCATTTGAGCACAGGAGAATAATATGCTGATAAATACATTAAAAACTAAGCATATGAGATTTGGGAGACAGAAACTGAAAGGTGAGTATTTAATATAGCGCACAGTGATTGAAAGTGTAGACTCATTTAAGGAACTGGGCATATGGGGTAGATCCAGCTATGAGTTTTTCTAATCATATCAACCAATTGTTTAACGATAGTTGTACAACAGTAGGTTGTATAAAACATTCATAAAGTCTAGAAAATCAGAAATGATGAAATCATTCTTTGTTAGTTACATTACACCCTAACTTGAGTATGGAATAACAATATGGAAACCTTGTAAGAAAACAAGCATGAATAAACTGGAAAGAATGCATCAGAAGTATACCAAGGGACATCCAAAGATGTGAAAATTTAAGTTATTATGAAAGACTAAAATATCTGAACTTTTACAGCGTCTCATATAGATATTTAAGAGGAGACCTTATTCAGGTATATAGGGCATTTAGAGACAACTATCTCTGGGAATATTTGAGGTTATCAACAAGTAGTACAGAATTATCAGATAATCTATGTAGAAGAGTCTGTAGGAATAAGAAGTGTATTAATTGGCTCTCTGAAAGAGCAGCTGATACATGGAATAAACCATCAAATTACATTAAAGCAAGCGCTAGTTTAGATGTTTTTAAGAACAACCTGAAAACTTGTAAGAACAACTGTTTTAGTATGTTGGCAGTCTAGAAGGACATTATTGCCAGTGCATGAAATATTTATTTGTATGTATGCATTTGTATGTATGTACATATCCTCAGAGCATGGATGATAGGTTCATAGGTTCATACTAGGCTATCTGCCCTAGGGCATTTATAAGCCTAGCCAGAATGTGTTTGGCTTTCGCCACCCATTTTAAATTTATTTTGCTATGCCCTTTTTCGAGGTTAGTATACTGTGCCTCTGTCTAACAGTGACACAGAAGTGATACCCGGGGTAAACCTACGTTCTCCCATCCACTCATCAAGATTCCTCTTGGAGAGTCAATGAGGGACTCTGCCTAACCTGGACTGGGATTTTATTCCAGAGTGAAGGGAGCCTCTGGGTTATGAATCTGTCCCTCCAGCATGTCTTATTTATTTCAGTGCTGAGGTTCAAGTCTCTCGAGCGCGTAGCTCAATGGGATTTGGATTTTCTGAGGTGCAGCATAGCCATTAATTCCGGGTTGGACATGGCTTTATACGTCAGGCACAGATCGCCTCTGAACAGGAGGTATGCCACTGAGTAGAGCTGGAGTTTCTTTAACCGGGCAGTCTATGGCATCTGTTTGAGCCCTTTGATCCTCTTGGTGAGGTACTTTTGGAGTCTTTCCAGTTGCTGCAGGTGTCTGGTAAGGTACATCCCAAAAGGGGCATTGTACTCAATTATGGGCCTGATGAGGGATGAGTAAAGAGGCACGATGACCTCCCCTGATCTAGATGTGAATCCCTTCATGATTAGGTGGGCTATATAAAATGTTTTTCTAACCACTTTGGCCACGTGGTTGTCAAATGAGAGATTGCTATCAACTTGGGTCCCCAGGTCCCTAATTACTTCTTCTGTACTTAATGGATTACCACCTATGTGGTAATTTGTGGGCACTTTGTTTTTGCCAAAGGGGATGACTATACACTTTTTGGCATTTAGCTTGAGGCCATGGCTCTGGCACCAGTTGTCTGTTTCTATGAGGCCCTTTTGGAGGATGCTTGTGTCGGCTGGAGAGTCGATTATGGCGCCCGGTTTGCAGTCATCTGTGAACGTCAGCCACAGTCCTTCCGTGTTGGCCTGTACCTCCGAGAAATATATACCGAACAAAAGAGGTCCCAGGACTGAGCCTTGTGGGACACCACTTGTAACTGGTTTGCAGTCTGACATGGCTCCAGCAATTCTAACCATGTGGGTTCTGTCCTTGAGCCAGTTTGCAATCCATCTAGTGACATAGGGGTTTATATTTAAGCTGGTGAGCTTATCTATAATGCCCGAGTGGGGTATTGTATCGAAGGCTTTTGCGAGGTCCAGGTAGGCTGTGTGGACCACCTTCCCCTCGTCAATGGCCTTGGGGACTGTTTCAAAGAAATCAACCAGGTTTAAGAGGCAGGATCTGCCCTGAGCAAAGCCGAACTGGGTAGGATCCAGTGTCTGTAGGTCCCCAATATCTTTATTTATGAGGTCCATGATGATCCTTTCCATAGCTTTGCAGACCAAGCTAGTCAGGCTTATGGGGCGATAGTTTCCAGGATCCGTTGAGACACCACCTTTATGGAGAGGGACCACTGTTGCTGTACGCCACTCTTTGAGCACATATCCTGTAGTAAGGCTGAGATTGAACAGTAGTTTTATGTTTGGGTTTAGCTCTTCTTGGAGTTCATGTAGGACGCAGCCCGGGACACCGTCTGGTCCCATTGATGCTGTGTTTTTTGCTTTGGAGAGGGTGGCTCTTACCTGAACATCTGAGATGTCAGGGGGGCAGCACTCTGCTGGAATAGATATTTGCCCTTTTGGTGGGGAGGGGGGAGAGAAGTTTGCACTGAACCTGTCAGCTAGGATGTTGGCAATGTCTGTGGGTTCAGTGTATTTTTTGTCATTTTGGACTAATTCTGAGCATATCTGGGAATTACTACCCAGGTTCCTAACATAACTAAAGAAAGTCTTGTGATTATCCTTAGTGTCCTTTGCAATTTTTCTCTCGAAGCTGGCCTTAGACAATTTTATGAGTGCCCGTAGTTTTTTGCTAATACTGATCAGTGATGCCTTCCCTTTTTGGGATTTTGCTCTATCATTTAGTAGCTTCCTCCTTCTATTGTATAGTTTGTTTATGGCTGGGGTCCACCAGACAGGGCGTCTGCCTTTGGAGGATTGGGTCTTGGTTTTATTTGGGATCGCATGATCCATGCATTCCTGAAGGTGTTCATAGAATGCGTTTATAAAGGATTCTGCGGTCTGGGCCGTATTTTCCACAGGCCTGGGGGCTTTGAAGGATTCCACCTCGGTTTTGAGGAGTGTGAAATTTGCTTTAGAGAAGTTTTTCACTGTGGTTTTCTGGGCAGGGGGTGGGGTCGGGATGTGAATATCCAGTGAGATTAGTTTATGGTCTGATCTTACCAGTGAGGGTTACACTTCTGGTCTGGAGCATAGAGTCCCCATGTTGGTGATGATCAGGTCTAGTATGTTTTCCCCTCTTGTGGGAGTGGTTTGTTTCTTCATTACCGTCTCTTTAGTACTTTATATTTTAAAGTACAATAAAAAGCTTAATACCAGAACAAAGTCTTATCTTTTGTAATAACCCAGATTTTCTTATTGACATCACAAGAGTTTTTTTGACCTAGCGGTTTTTTTTTTCTACCACAGATTTTACTAAATCTTATTATGTGAGTTTGATAATCATTTGGCCCAGTCTTTCATAAAGTTAAAATCTGATGATGTCATTTTCATTCATTTCTCAACTGTTGGGTTCAGATCCAATCCTCAGACGCGTCTCAGCCGCTTCTTCTAGATTGTAGAGCACTGAAACTCCCAAGCTCCTCCCTTTACCCATAATGCACTAGTCACCTCACATACCTCAGATCTCATTTGTTGTTTCTACTGTTGTAGGCTACACACTAAAGTACGCTAGCCTGTTTATAGCATTTACAGTGTTTTCTGTGTTTTACTGCTTTTTCCTGAAAAAAACAAAAAAAACCAAAAAAAATATTCTCTTTTCCCACCTTTGCTGAATTAGATTAGTCCAGATTTCAGGTTTTGCTGAATTCCGGACTGTGGTATAGTTTCCTGTGTTGCCCATATCCTTACTTGGATAGGAGGAAGCTTCTCTGTTCACCAGTTAGATTGGGGAGCTTTGAGCAGCCTATCTGTCCCTGGAGGAGTGGTCTCAGCCCTGAAACTAGTAGCTTATTGGACGTTTTGGGTCAATTCCTATCTCTTTCAGTTTCCCTGCTTTAAAACCCGCATTTGCGCGGTTTTGCACGATTTTGCACATAGCGCAGCATCGGGCAGTGCCGCTTAAACGGGTTTTAAGTATTCCTGGCTCCACAAAGTCTGTTCTTCACTTTTTCCCTTAGAACTGTTCTAAATCTCAAAGTAAGCACTCTATTTTCATTCTAAAGCCCTGCAGATGCTCGTATAAGTAATCTTATAAGTAAACACTAATAAACTAAAGCACTACACCCTCTTATACTCCCTTTAAGTACTTGGCTCCCTATTCGTCCTTTTTGATCAGTCAAAAAGTAGTTCCTTATACTTTTCTGGCATGTCCAAAAGTCAGTTTCGGGTTTACTCTCCAGTCCAGCTGGTAAATCTGGGAATCTTGAGGCAATGTTACAACTGCCTTATGTACACAGACCACCCTCTCCTCCTCCCAACAAGCTCAAATATATGTGAGAGATGCAACTATATAGCCAAACTGGAGGCTGAGCTCTCTCAACCCAGTACTGGCACAGTCAGTCAGGAGGAGAAGGTAACCACACACACAACAAATCCAGTCTCACATAGACCTATCACAACAGCAAACCAAACACATAAACACACAAAATCACACTCGGAGGCTCTAAATAAAAATCTGCCCAAGCAGCAGAGACCTCCAAAGCAGACATCCAAGCAACCGCTATCCCACAACAATACCCACGTATCACATAGTTCACAAAGTCAGTGTGCCACACAGTCACAGCCCTTAAGGCTAAACAACACACCTAATACACTTGTAATAGGTGACTGTTGTCAGACACACTGACGTCCCACTCACCAAGCTGAACAAGGAGAAGGTCACTGTAAGCTGCCTGTCAGGTGCCAGGATCCACCACATAACAGAAGCACTCAGGTCACTCCAAAGCAAGTACAAATATGACTCCATCATTGTCCATGCTGGTGTGAATGACCTGAGACGTACCTCCCTGGACTATATGAAAAGAGACATAGAGGAGCTCTCTGGTCATGTAACCCAGGCCGGTATGACCCTGACCTTGAGTAGCATCTTGCCCTCACCAAGAATGATGCCACAGTATAAAGACAAAATGATAAATTTTAACAATTGGCTAAAGTATTGGTGTCATTCAAAGGGGATCCAGTGTCTGTCAGCCTGGGATGACATGCTCGACAAGCCACGTTGCTTCACTAGGGACGGCTTGCACCTGTCACCCCTGGGCTTTCGAATACTGGCTAAGGCTCTTACCACCCCCATAGTGCCTTTTTTAGGCAAGGCTCAAAAGACAAACCCACCTCCATAGACAACGCAAGGAAAAAGAAACTAAGGGTAATGCTGTTCAACGCCAGAAGTCTAAACCTCAAGATGCATGCACTCGAGGCTCTCCTCAGTATGGAGAATATCAATATCTGTGCAGTAACAGAAACCTGGTTCAAGGCTCCCGAGAGCACCCCAGCACTACCAGGTTATACCTCATACCATGCTTTTCAGCCCCAAAACTCAGACTGAACCACAAATGGAGGGGGAATATCCATATTCATCAAAGATACCCACACCTCCAGGTTAGTGGCACTGCACGAAACATCGGAGACCATCCGTGTGCAACTAACAGTGGTCAAAACTGCCTTTCAGTTTGTAGCCTGCTACAGACCACCCTCCCAAACTCAGGAACCCCACTCGGCTTTCCTAAGAACACTGGAGAATATGAAGGTCTCTCCAAACACCATTATATTGGGTGACTTCAACTACCCAAACATAGACTGGGAGCACTACTCAAGCCCCAACACCCTCGCCCAATGGTTCCTAGAATTTATAAACTCAAATGCTATGGAACAACTGGTCACCACTCCCACAAGAGGGGAAAACATATTGGACCTGATCATCACCAACATGGGGACTCTGTGTCCCATACCAGAGGTATACCCCTCATTGGTAAGATCTGACCATAAATTAATCTCACTGGACATTCATATCCCATCCCCACCCCCAGCCAAGGAAACCACAGTGAAGAACTTCTCAAAAGCAAACTTCACACTTCTCAAAACCGAGGTGGAATCCTTCAAAGCCCCCAGGCCAGTGGAAAATACAGCCCAAACCGCAGAATCCTTTACAAACGCCTTCTGTGGATACTTACAGGAATGCATGGATCGTGCTATCCCAAATAAAACCAAGACTCACTCCTGTAATGGCAGGAGACCTGTCTGCTGGACCCCAGCCATAAATAAGCTATACAACAGTAGGAGGAAGCTACTGCATGATAGAGCAAACTCCCAAAAAGGGAAGGCATCTCTGATCAGTACTAGCAAGAAACTATGATCCCGTATAAAATCATCTAAGTCCAGCTTCGAAAGAAAAATTGCACAAGATGCTAAAGATAATCACAAGGCCTTCTTTAGTTATGTCAGGAACCTGGGTGGCAACTCCCAGATATGCTCTGAGTTAGTGCAAAATGACAAAAAATACACTGAACCCACAGACATTGCCAACATCCTGGCAGACAGGTTCAGTACAGACTTCTCCCCCCCTTCCACCCCAAAAATGTCTATCCCAACAGAGTGTAGCCTTCCTGACATCACAGATGCACAGGTGAGAGCTGCCCTCTCCAAAGCAAAAAACACAGCATCAGTGGGACCGGACGGTGTCCCAGGCTGCGTCTTACACAAGCTCCAAGAAGAACTGAACCCTCACATAAAGTCACTGCTCAATCTCAACCTTACTACAGGATATGTACCCAAGGAATGGCGTACAGCAACAGTGGTCCCACTCCACAAAGGTGGTGCCACAACAGACCCCGGAAACTGTTGCCCTATAAGCCTGACTAGCCTGATCTGTAAAGCTATGGAGTGTATTATCATGGAACTCATAAACAAAGACATTGGGAACCTCCAAACACTGGATCCTACCCAATTTGGCTTTGTTAAAGGCAGATCTTGCCTCTTGAACCTGGTCGACTTCTTTGAAACAGTCACCAAGGCCATAGATGAAGGGAAGGTAGTCCACACAGCCTACCTGGACCTCGCAAATGCCTTCGACACAATACCCCACTCGGGCATCATAAATAAGCTCACCAGTTTAAATATCAACCCCTATGTCACAAGATGGGTTGCAAACTGGCTCAGGGATAAAACCCACATGGTCAGAATTGCAGGTGCCATGTCAGACTCTAAACCAGTTACAAGTGGCGTCCCACAAGGCTCAGTCCTGGGACCTCTCTTGTTCGGTATATATTTCTCTGAGGTACAGGCTAACATGGGAGGACTATGGCTGACCAAGTTTGCAGATGACTGCAAACTGGGTGCCATAATCGACTCGCCGACTGACACAAGCATCCTTCAAAAGGGTCTCACAGAGCCAGATAACTGGTGCCAGTGCCATGGCCTAAAGCTAAATGCCAAAAAGTGCATACAACGAAGATGCATAAGGTATTGGAAAAACAAAGTGCCCACAAATTACCACATAGGTGGTAATCCATTAAGTACGGAAGAAGTAATTAGGGATTTGGGGACCCAAGTAGATAGCAATCTCTCCTTTGACAATCACTTTGCCAACGTGGTTAGAAAGACGTTCTATATAGCCCATCTTATCACAAAAGGGTTCACATCTAGATCAAGAGAGGTCATTGTGCCCCTCTACTCATCACTCATCAGGCCCATAATTGAATACAGTGCCCCATTTGAGATGTACCTTACCCGACACCTGCAGGAACTGGAAAGACCCCAAAGGTACCTCACCAAGAGGATCAAGGGACTCAAACAGATGCCCTACGCAGTTATACTAAAGAAACTCCAGCTCTACTCAGTTGCTTACCGCCTACTCAGAGGCGATCTGTGCCTGACGTATAAAGCCATGTCCAACCCAGAATTAATGGACATGCTCCACCTCAGGAAATCCAAATCCCTTAGAGCTACATGCTCCGGGGACTTAAACCTCAGCACAGAAATAAATAAGACATGCTGGATGGACAGATTCATATCCCAGAGGTTCCTCTCACTCTGGAACAAAATCCCAATCCATGTTAGGCAGAGCCCCTCAATTACCCTCTTCAAGAGAAATTTTGTCTAGTGGATGGGAGATCGTAGGTTTACCCCTGGGATCTCTTCTGTGTCCCTACTAGACAGAGGCACAGTAAACTAACCTTAAAAGGGCTATCTTCTGTGACCTACTATACAGAGGCACAGTCAACTAATCTAAAAGGGTGGTGAAAGCCAAACACACTCTGGCTAGGCTTATAAATGCCCTAGGGCAGATAGCCTAGTATCAGCCTATGAACCATAGCATTCTGTTTTTTTCTATAATTCTTATAATTATTATAACTTTTGGTCTTTTCCTCCATTTAAACCTTGTTATTTTTAAGGTTATAATATTATCTTTTTACACTTATAATATTCTTCATTACTGTCACTGGTATTCTGTCCCTTTATAGTAATTTTTAGTATCCTTTCTCACACGTTACTGTTGTTAATTTCTTTTCTTCATTCTGTTAAAAAAAAGGGCGGTTCTACCTTATTCTTCCAATACCTTATGCATCTTCGTTGTAATGTCTGATGAACCTTCAGAGTTTAAAAAATGTGTAGCCTGCAGCCACAAAATTCCAAATTCAAATACACATTCAAACTGTGTGTACTGTTTAGGACCTTTTTCCCTCGTTTCCAGCTGTGACATTTGTAAGGGATTTAATTCCCTTATCTTAATTGACTTTAACTGTAAGCTAATTCTTAGAAGCTTGCTGCTCTAAAAACCTGCATCGACGTCCTCTGGGGCTCAAACACCTAAAAGGCTGAAAAAAAGGAGATTCTCATTCAGTAGAATCTCGTAAGAGATCTCCTGATTTGACAATGGGTTTTACTTCGGCTCTGTCCTCAGAGCTGCATCTCAAACAAAGGTAAAAAGTTGGATCAGAGACCTAGATCCAGAAAATCACCCCAGATCAATTCACCTCAATTACTGTCATAGCCAATCACCTCTCCACTCCCATCGACCTTTTTGGCACAATCTCCTCATCACCACTGAAGACCCTCATCCATGGCTTCATCCATGTATTCTTTGAGAAACCCATCTGAAGCAGATGTGGACAAGATGATGAGGAAGTTTCTCAGGATGTAGATACAAATGGGAGTTCTTTTGGCTGTTGTTAGTTCTACACCTCCGATATTAGCTCCTTCTCTGATCCATCCTTCAGTTTTGGAGCCATCATATCCAAAATTCCTGGAGTTGTCTGCCTCGAATCCAAAGACGTTGCCATCTTTGACTCTGATGGTGTCGCTGAGCTATCCAGCACTGAGTACTTTGGAGCTGGATGACTCTCATAGCCGTAGAGTTGGCGCTGACTCCAGGGTGTTAGATTTGACTTAGAAGTTGTTGGAGCCGTCTCTATCCCTCGGAGCTTTTGTGCTGGAAAGCTTGGCTCCAACTCCCTCCGTGAATAATTTTACTGCAGGATAAAGGGAGCTGATGGTCCATAGGCCTGCCTTGTCAGATCCATCAGTTTTTCTTTCTGCCAGGAATTCTACCTTTGCGGTAATACTGAGAGCCTTCTCTATTCCCAGAGTTCAGACTTCTCTGCCTTCTTCATTTCCAACTCCTCAGTCCCATTCAATTCTACATCCAGAGCCTCATTCATCTGTTCCACTGAGGCAGCAAGCCAAAACCAGTCTCCAGACCACCCAGCAGGGTATAGCTATCTCTTTCAGTACCTCCCCGGTGCATCCCACCAAGGAGGTTCCGCAGAAGAGGAAGTGCAAAAGGAGGTGCTTAGACTCTCCACAAGAGTCTGTTACTGAGGACACTGACTTTAATGAAGGGTCCCCCCCTGATCACCACCTGATGATGTCATATTTGAGACATCTAAAGCAAAGGGGTGGTTGGTTCTCCGATAATCCTTCCCAAGAGGAGTTGATGTTCCTGGAGGCCTTTGGTACTGGCCCATCTACCTTCTGGATGACTCCGCCTGCCAATGAGCTCATTGATTTAGTATCCTGACGGGCATGGAAGGAGCCTTACATGACTGAACAGATCTTTAATAGACCAGATAGATTCCTGGCACCACCTACTCCACACTGGAATAAAGGAGTACCCATTTATGCCATGGTCATAGTGGTGGCCACTAAAAGGGAACTGGCATAACAAAGTTCCTGTGTCCTCCCATTTAACAGGGTGTCTAGGGCACTGTACAGGTTCAGGGAGCATGTCTATGCTTCAGTGATCATCGCCCATAGCTCACTGAAGTATTTGGCACATTTTACAAGACTCCAGAGGGATGTGATCAAAGAACTTTCCAAATCTGTCTCTGGGACCATATCCTTCAAGGCAGAGAGTACTGTTTCCTTGCAGTTGGCTTCCCTTCAGTCTATTTCAAATTCTTCCATGTGGCTTATCTCCCTCATGGCTGAAGGTATCTCACTGGTGATGGGTTCAGGCATTTCCATCAGAAGACATGCCTGGTTGCGCTTATGTGACTTTGTGGAACCCTTTGAATCTTCCTTTGTCAATGCTACCATTGATGGAATCTCCTTATTTGTCCCCAAAGTAAAAGACACACTCTCTAGGTGTGAGCAGGAAGGGAAAACCCTGTCTGCTGTAGGCATATGTTTTTTGACCCCTCAACAGACCTTTTCTAGGAACCAGCAATGGAAAATGTGGTTCAAAAAATCCCAGGGTCACTTCCGAGATCCACGTGGAGATATTTCTTCCAGGGGCAGGGGGGAAACTCAAGCAGAAGATGCCAACACCATGGCAAAGGTGGTCTTCATAATCAGGGATCCTTCCTCTGACAGATCCTGTTAGCACTTTTGAAAGGAGGCCCAACTGTCCTTCTGTGGAGTCAGTCAGGGGTCATTTATCCCTGCAAAAAAAGAGGCTGGCTAGAAGTTACAAAAGATACATCCGTGCGGAGGATAATATCCAGAGGTTATAGAATATCATTTTCCCCATTTAGCCCCTCTAGTGTCAAACAAAATCCCAGATAATCCACCCAGTCAGAGGGAGCAGCAGCACTAGAGTCATCCAAGAGGTCCCTCCAGACCAGAAATAGTGAGGAACTTATTCAAGATTATTTTTAGTGCCACAAAAAAACAGGGGACTGGAAGCCAATCTTGGATCTCAGGAAACTAAATCGATCAGCTCAGCATACTAAGTTCCAGATGGTCACAATTCAGTACATTCTGCCGTTTCTGCACAAGGATGACTGGATGTGATTGACAGATCTTCAGGATGTGTACTATCACATCAAAATGAACAGATGATCCAGAAGATGTCTGTGCTTCTGACTTGGGAGCCAGTCACTGCCAATTCAGAGCACTGCCCTTTGGTCTCACCACAGCTCCCAGGGTGTTTACCAAGTGCATGGCAGTAGTTGTAGCTCACATGAGACTGTGCGGATTCTGAATGTTTCTACATCTGGATGACTGGTTCCTGACCACTCCAACCAGGCATCAACTAATTCAAGCATGGAACTATTTACTCTAGCTGTGTTCTCGTCCTGTGATTTCTGTCAGTTACAGCAAATTTCAACTCAATCCAAGTCATACTCTGGAACTCATTGGTGCTCTGTTCAATATGGTCACTCAAATAGCTTCTCTCCCTGTGTCTCGAATTCAAACAATTCAGTCCCAGGTCAACAAGATAAATCCAAGCTCTTCTCTTTCAGCTCATCTGATACTCCAAGCATTAGGCCCCATGTCAGCGACAGTCACTCTTCTACCGCTGGCAAGATACCATAAAACAATTCATTCCCAGGTCAACAAGATAAATCCAAGCTCTTCTCTTTCAGCTCATCTGATACTCCAAGCATTAGGCTCCACGTCAGTGACAATCACTCTTCTACCACTGGCAAGATACCATATGATCCATCAATGGACACTCACATCTCAGTGGTCTATTCTCCAACAACTTTTATCCAGTCAAGTCAAAATAATGCAGGTTTGCAAGAATTACCTCCTGTGGGTGATCCATTTAAATCAAATACAAGAAGGCTGTCCCTTTGTTCTCCTTCAACCCAAGGCCATACTGACCACGGATGCCTGTCAGATCAGGTGGGGGGGGGGTCACTTCTTGGAAAGGACAGTTCAAAGTACATGATCCCCCGAACAGGCCAACATGCATATTAGTGTCCAGGAGATGAGAGCTGTCCTCCTAGCATTGCAGGCCTTCCAAGACACTCTCCCAACTGGGACTATTGCAATTCAGGCAGACGGTATGTTGGTCGTCTGGTATATCATCAAACAAGGGAGAACCAGATGTTACCATCTTTGTCGAGAAGGTATGAGAGTATGACAATGAGTGATGTCATCCAATTGCTTTCTGATAGCAAAGCACATTCTGGGGAAGTCCAGTATGATTGCAGATAAATGTAGCAGGTCTATTCTAATACCTTATAAGTGGTCTACCAGCATGAAGGTGGTGGAGAGGATTTTCCATTAATGGGATCAGTCATGTGACCTTTTTGAATTTTCTCTCGGCAAAAAGTGCAGTAGGTTCTTTGCCCTGTGCCCTCCAGTGGCGGAGTCTCTGAGGGATGCTGCACTTCAAGTTTGGCCCTCCGGATTTTTTTATGTTTACCCCCTTTATCCCTAATACCCACATTTCTACAGAAAGCATCTTGATTAAAGATCACAGTTATCATCATTGCCCCTAACTGGCCTCATCAGGTCTGGTTTTGCTTCCTTTGGCCTCATCTTCTACATCCACCCTGGATTCTGGATCCAACTCCAGACCTATTGTCTCACCCGACAGACATGACTTATCTGGACATTTCAGGCCTCAAGTTGACCGCATGGTTTCTTCAGTTCCATTAATTGCAAGACAGTCCAGGCTCTCCACCCCTCTATGTCACATTCTGTTATCATCTCACAAAGCTTCCACTAAAAAAGTTTACAAAAGTAAATGAAAAATATTTGTTTTTTGGTCACATAAAAAATTTAGATCCCTTTTCGGCACCAGTTTCTAAGGTTCTTGACTCTTTAGCTACAGTTTTCAGTGTAGGGTCTAGCTCCTCAACTGCCAGAGTACAATTAGCAGCCATTTCTAATTTCATGTATGAGTAAATAACTTGACCTTAGCTTCCTCTCAAGCTTTGCAAAACCTTTCTAAGAGGAACATGTTTACTTAAACCGCCTCTACAGGATCCTACTTCTCCATGGAATTTAAATGTTTTTCTTCTGGACTTCAGCCAACCCCCCTTTGAACCATCAGCTAAGTCTAAACTAAAATGTTTTGACCTGGAAGACTATTTTCTTAGTTGCTGTTATTTCTGGCAGAGAGTGTCTGAACTTCAGGCTCTTTTTTCTAAACCTCCTTATTTAATTTTTCACAAGGATAGAATATCTTTATGGACCAATCCCTACTTTCTACCTAAGGTGGTGTCAGAATCTAATATTAATCAGGTTATCAACATTCCAGTCTTCTTTCCATATTTCTCAAACAAAGGAGAAAATATGTTACATCTATTGGATTTTCATAGACAGTTATGTTTTTACCTTCACAGAACCAAAGAATTAAGGAAATCTGAACAGATATTTGTTTACTTTTCTGAATCTAAATTAGGCAAACCAGTCTCTAAACTTACTTTAGCCAAATGGTTGGCTGGTTGTTTTAACTTTGTATATGAAAAAGTGAGTTTGCCTTTACCAAAACCACATTCCATCAGGTCTGTGACAATGTCTTCAGCCTTTTTGTCCAGAACTTCTTTGGATGGATGATATTTGTGCAGCCAAAACTTGGGCTAATCCTCATACCTTTATTACTCATTATAAATTAGATGTGGTCTCTAGGAAAAGAGCAGCCTTTGATTCAGCTGTGCTCAGGAATATCCTTCCTTAGCGTCCTCCCAGGATTTAGGTAGCTGGGGACCCTGTCCCAACAGTTATGGAAGGAATGAAAATGACAACATTAGATAAAAAAAAAAAAGTTATGTATTCGCCATAAAGTTCCATCTGTGTTGTCTGTTTTCATTCTTCCTCAACTTCCCTCCCACCACTTTCCTCCTTTGCTGTACTCCTGGAAAGATAGAAGAATGTTGGAAGAACCACTGTTCCCTTGTTTGAGCCCCAGATTCCATTATTTATTAGTTCTCCACTGCTCTGTAGGCCTATGTGCAGCAAGCTAGATCTGAGGTATGTAAGGTGGCTAGGGGGTTATGGGTAAAGTGAGGAGCTCCAGAGTTTCAGTGTTCTGCGATCTGGAAGAAGTAGCCAAATCTGATCCAAGGATTGGATCTCAACTCAACAATTGAGGAAGAATGAAAATGGATAACACAGATGGAACGTTATGGTGACACATTATTTAGTTTTTCAGCCATCTCTATTTCCTTGCTTGTGCAGCTACCCGAGTAGTAATAATAATAATAATAATAATACACATTTATTCGTCAGGTAGGCCTGCTGGACAACATAGTCCCTTTTCAGGGGCAACCTGGGAGCAGTGTCTGGATAAATTACTTGCTTAGGGTCACACAGTAGGCAAATGTAGGCTGTGGGAATCAAATCCAAGACTGTTGCAGGGCCTAGGTCTAGGAGCACATTGTACTAAATCCCTACAACAAACTGACATGAACTAGCAATGCAGGTAGTAAAAGATTCTGAAAAGGGATTCTGCATCTAAGGTTCTTGGGAGGCCAGTATTTCAGACTCGGGGTGTTGATGTCATGACTGAAAAATTTTCATTACTCCCTTTCAACATATTAGTTCAGTTGAACTCATATAATTTTCTTCATTGCAGTCATGTTCTTGAGTAAGATTTCTCAAGTGCAAGTCTCAATGTTTGAAAAATCTTTTACAGTTGTCTACAAGGATTGAGTGCCCCAAAGAGCAAATTTCTCCTTCATGTCTAAAATTGTCTCTGAATTTTCACTGATTCAGTCTGTCCAAGTTTGTCTTCTTCCCAGGGAGAACATAAAAGAATGGATTTTTTTTTCATTTCATGGATGAATAAACAAGATCTTGGGCATTGTATAGAGAGGCCCAAATGCATTAGGCAGTGTCATCACTTATTTATGTGAAAGGGAAGCAAACTTACTTAGTGACCAGACAGATTTTAACTAATTTCATCCTTTTTTGTTATGTCAAAAACTAATGCGTTTGAGTGTTAAGATTACGTTCCATCCCTTCTTGCCAGCTGCTATCACTACAGCCTTTTTCAAAATGTTTGTCTGAGAATATTTGTGAGCCTGCCACCTGGTCATCCACTCAAACCTTTTAAAGGTGAGACAGGGTTAGTTTTAGTTGTCCTTCAGGACTTACTTTAGACAACCCATCCATTGATGGAGACAAGAAGATACACTATTTTGAATTCTTCCAAATGTTGTTATATTACTGCAGCACTGATCCTTATGGTGCACATAATACTGTAGTGTGAGGGTACTTACCGTAATAATAAATGTATGGCTAAATGCTGCTGAATAAATGCTCTATAATTAATTCCCTGACTGCATCACCCTGCGTTTGTACTTGTAGTAGGTTTTGTGGTCTTATGTATATAATTAATATTTACCTTAGTGTTATTAAGTTGCTTATTAATGCTGTTAATGTCTTTGTAATGTTTACCATTACTTTTGTTGGAGAATTGTTTTGTGTTGTTTAACTTTATACTTACTGTTCTACCTTGCCATATCTTTAATTGCTAACAGTCTCTCCCCTAAGGCTTTGTTGTTGGCATAATAGCTTTGTTAACCTATTGTCTAGGTGCAGATCAGACCTGAGGAAGGTATTTGGCTACTAGAACAAGAACACTTGTCCATCTACCTGCTTAACTGAATAAACTACTGGAAACTTCAACAAGGTGTCTTTATTTCTCCCACAAGGAGGATATCAGAGAGAGTCTCCTAGATCTGCTAGCTAAAGTGATTTTATCTGGACTAATCCTTTATACTCTGTTTCACTTTTACATACTTGGGCTGTGTGTGGCTTAGTAGTGGAATCCCCCCCAGGAATGTCTGACTGTTGAATCTTTTTGGCTGAGAAACTGACTTTCATCTAAAGCTTTGTTTCAAATTGTGTGCGATTTCCTGCATGACCCAATCGTACAGCTACTGTCATGATGAATACCCTCACAGAGAGGTATTTTTTGCACTCTCCTGAAAGATAAAACTCTGTAATTGGCATATAGTATTATAAAGGGCAATGTAAATACAGTAGACTAGAGTTTTCATTGTCCCTGCCTCGTCACAGATGGCTTACAGAATTATTTAAATGTGGAAGACACACCATACGTACAATATGGAAATTTACTGAAACTAAATACAGTCTCATGGCAGTTTTGTTTCCCATGTCTATTCAAAGACATTGTCATAGATTGTAGTTACCCTGTCATTTGTAACTGTTTTGAGAGGAGTAAACTTCTTGACGCAGTTTGGCTCAGTGGTACCTTGTTGTCTGTAATAAGGATGTAATATTGAAACTGTACTACCGCAGTACATTTATATTAGTTTCTTTTGCCTCTGACTGCTATAAAACTAATAAAATACAAAATATTTCATAGTAATGGCAACATTTTTTTTATTCTTTTCTTATTAGGTGTTTACTGAGCTTGTTAAAGAACAAGAAAAGGAGAACATTGATGTACCTTTACAAACATCTTTTCAGTGGCAAAAGCTTCAGCAACAAGAAGAATGTTAAAGCATCATTTTGATGCCAGTTTATTGGAGAATATTGTCACAATCATAAAGAGTGATGCTGCACTTCTAACTCACTTAGCCTTACTGACTTTTTTGTGAAAGATGAAAATGAAGCTACCTCTCCCATGTGATGTTACCCCCCCCCACACACACACACACTGGATTTACTTAAGACCCTCAGCTTCAGACCCTGTATAGTGCTTGTGTAGTTAATAAATTGTATTTCCCATTTCAGATTATATTTCCTAATTCCCAAAGTGCATTTTATTACTGTAAAGTAGCAAAAAAGAAAGGACAATTGATTGCATATTGCCTTATGATTGTTCTGCTACTCTCATGTAAAAATATTGCAAGAGCACTTTTAACATTTAAATGTGCACAGACTACACCACCAAAACTTGCTTCACTGAGTTAACCAGGTGCAATGAAGATTTTTATATCTTTTGGTATATAGCGAAGTGTCAGTGGTTCCACTAATAATGCCTGTACAACTACCATGATGTGCTTAGATACAAGACACAGCACCACAGCATATTTTACATGATTAGGCTTCATTCTGACATCAGCATATCTTAAGGAGTAAAATTATGTTCATTGATACCCTTATTTCAAATGTGAATTATCACAAACTTCCTGAAGCCTTAGCAATGCTGTGTATTCCACAAAAACAGCTGTAAGACTTTTTCAACCTTTTTATCAAGTAAATTCAGCACCATAAAAAGAAAGCCTGATGCTTGCTTTGGGCACGTGTGAATTACAGACTAAAAAAGTAAGTCATATCAGGTTACTGCAGCAAAATCTTGTTTCTACACGTTCAGTATGTAGAGATTTTGATTAGTCAACGTTAACTGTGATATTGTTTGCCACACTTTATTTTTTGTTGGAACATTAATTTTAAACTGGTTTAAAAATAAAGACTATGGTGCATGGTTTGTATTATTTATTGTTTTTTATTCTTTAAGTAAATTAACATATGACCAGTAAAATATACATTTCCCGTGGAATTATCAGGTTCTCTGAACACAAGTTAATGTTTATTGAAAGACTCAGTCAAGTAATAATTACTGAGTCAAGCAAATTAACAGCTGTTTTCAACATCAACAATTGAAACACCTGTTATACAGTTAGAAGTATTGTAGGTAGGTGTTATGCAAGAAACAAAATAATTTTTACTTTTTCTGTTGAGGGTTTGAATAACTACTTTGAGCATGGTAATCTGGCTTCCTATTCAGAATGAGTTCTTTGCCTTACTCTGCTGAGTACAGAGATACAGTAGAGTGTCAATTTTCAAATTGCCTATTATCCAAATGCAGCCTTCCACAGTTTTTGGGTAAGAAAAAATCATAAAGAGTGAGTAAGTAAACATACATATTCACTTGCGTGTGTTTTTTGAGCTTGTAGCCCACTTGTGTCTGAAAAATATTCTTTATTGTCCACTGGAATCACTGAATGGTTGAAAAGTGTAATCTCTGCATGCAAAAAAAGTTTTTTAAGTGGTTGAATTATAAGTTTGATTATCCAGTTTGATTATCCAAACTACCCTAGGCCACAGTTCAGATAATCTATACTCTACGGTAAATTTCAAATCCTCCATTACCTTGAATAGGTTAAAGCGGGTATTAGAGAATGAATGATTGACTACTTTTACGGTAGTATTTATTTTGGTCAGTTATTTTACTTTTATTGGTTTATATAGCAGAAATGCTGCAAGCAATGGAAGCAAGGACACCTCCATAATAAACGTATTGCAGTGGATCAGCACATTCCCTTATAATTAACATATTGTACAAAAAATGCAATACAGGTGTTAAGTATTGTTGGTGCATGAACAAAATAACATTTGTGTGACTCAAATGAGATAGGCAGTGTGCATTTTCCAATTTGGCTGTACCAGAAAAGATCACAATACATTTGAAAAAAAAAATGGTTTCATACATCAGTTTTATTTCTCCATATTTTGATAGCTATTTTTATAGATGGGGAGAAGGTGACAGCTATAAATTTAATCCTAGCAGTAGTTGCACTGTTTATTGCACAGTGTCTGCCCATCTTTCCTGTATTCCATCTAGGTGCCATTGATTATAGATGAATATAGGTACTGATATGAATGACAGCTAATTTATGTATTTATTCATTTGCTTTGCTTGTTAAATGGACTAATCTTGTGGATCATTTTCAGTCATGATAATGGACATGCAGTAAGTACACAAGAAAATAGTGGGTCTAGTATGCCATCTCAATCTGCAGTCCTATGGTGCACATCCAGTTATAAATGTGTGCATAAAACTATTATCTTGAGTACACAAAAGATTACTTTAGCAGTAAACCTACTGCAAATCGTTTCTTCCACATTTACCCAAAATGTAAACGTAGATAAATGTTTTTTATAGGGGGAAAAGCCCAATGTTTTTAAGTACTGTCTTGTCAAGGTTGCAGTTAATCAATAAATAAATACATAATTATTCTTTCTTTGAGGTATCACAGTCTTGGAAAAGAATAATATAGTAGCACTGAGTAAAAATACATCATTATAGTACGTAGAAAACATGCTATAACTAGAAAATATAAGATTAAGCACCTCAAATTGAACAAACAGGACCTGAGCACAATATAGAGTATTATGATTGGTTTGCTAATCATAGCCTATTTATTATGCGTTTGAGACATGGATGTGAAGAAATTCACCTCGAGAGCAAAGTTCAAAAGGTGAACCTTGGCATCCATGTCAAGAACACATAATTTAGGGTTATGATTGGAAAGTGTTTTGCTGGCTTTCAAAGAAATAAAGCACTTAGCCACCAGGTGAGTACTGTCAGAAGGGCATAGTAACACACAGTTCCCTCGTGTTTACCCTCTTCTTGCCATGGTGGTAGACTATCCAGTTTTTGCAGAATGTCCAGCTTTTAGGCTCATTTGTTTGGTTTGAGTCTGTGGTTTTCAGAGAAATCATGGCGGACTGAAGACACTAAATAATGATATGTATTTAGATTTGTCTTTGTATCCTTCAGAAAATGCAGACAAACACAGATATTGTTATTCTAGTAACTTTCTTAGTTTGTAAGAGGAACAGCAGGCATAGCTAAATCTTTTATTTTGCCATTGTCATTTGTACTGGCAGATTTTACAGCTTATCACAGGACCCAACCTTAACAACTTCAGCAGGGGGTGCTTGACATCTAAGGTCGGATCTTGTACCTCTCTAGCACTTAACGTATTTGTTTTTTTTCCAAATATCAGAGCATAATCAGTGCACTCCATACACTACAAATCAATAAGCAAAGTAGTTTCTCATAATACATTCAGTGCCAGCATACAACACATATTGCTTTAATATGTTGGAAGCACTACAAAAGTAGCAAATACAAAATTATGGGTCACAGCTTGAGGAAACTTGAACCAAACAATTCACATCTGATTTCATGAAGGGGAAACCAAAAGCAGGATATGTGCCACATGGAATTTATTTGAAAGTTTGAGTGGTAATCCAAAGGTCAACACAGAAAGTGTGCGTATGTTTGAATATTTAAAAAGTCCAGTAGTGCAGCATCTATGACAATTCCCATTACTCTGTGGTGCATTGATCTCAGAGTTAGTTATATAAGTAGCAAGACTGATAGCCCCCAACATCATGGTGGATGTTAAGGGGGACAAAGCACCCACACAACAAATGCTTTACTAGCCTTACAGCAGACATCCAATAGAAATGTCACTTACTTAACATAGGTTCATAGGTAGGTACTAGGCTGTCTGTCCGAAGACATTTATAAACCTAGCCAAAATGTGTTAGCTTTTGCCACCCCCTTTGATTAGTTCCCTGTGCCTCTATCCAGCAGAGCCACTGATGTGATCCCCGGGGTAAACTTTCTGCTTCCCATCCACTCGTCAAGGTTTCTCTTGAAGAGTGTTAGTGAGAGGCTCTGCCTAATGTAGATTGGAATCTTGTCCCAAAGCATGGGAAGTCTCTGGGACAGGAATCTATCCCTCCAGCATGTCCTATTTATTGTTGTGGTGAGGTTTAGATCCCTGGAGCGTGTGGCTCGAGGAGTTATGGTTCTCTTAAGTTGGAGCATGTCCATCAGTTCTGGGTTGGACATGGCCTTGTACGTCAGGCAGAGATCACCTCTGAGTAGGCGGTATGCAACCGAGTACAGCTGGAGTTTCTTCAGTTGAGCTGCATAGGGCATCTGTTTGAGGCCAGTAATCCTTTTGGTGAGGTACTTCTGAGGTCTTTCCAGCTGTTGCAGGTGTCTTGTAAGGTACATCCTAAATGGGGCATTATACTCTATGATGGGTCTGATTAGTGATGAGTAGAGGGACACAATAACCTCCTTTGATCTAGATGTGAACCCTTATGTGATTAGGTGGGCCACATAGAAGGATATTCTAACCACTTTGGCAATGTGATTATCAAAGGAGAGATTAATATCTACTTGAGTCCCCAGATCCCTTATTGCATCTTCCGTATTTAGGGGACTACCACCTATGTGGTAGTTCGTGGGTACTTTGTTTTTTCCAAAGGGGATGACTATGCACTTTTTGGCATTTAGCTTGAGGCCATGATTTTGACACCAGGTATCCGTCTCAGTGAGCCCCTTTTGGAGGATGCTTGTGTCAGCCAGAGAGTCAATTATAGCCCCTAGTTTGCAGTTGTCTGCGAACTTGGTCAGCCATAGTCGTCCTGTGCTTGCCTGTACCTCTGAGAAGTATATGCTGAACAAGAGGGGTCCCAGGACTGAGCTCTGGGCAACGTCACTTGTAACTGGTTTAGAATCAGACCTAGATCCCGCAACTCTTACCATGTGGGTTCTGTCTGTGAGCCAACCCATCTCGTGACATAGGGGTTTATGTTCAGGCTGGTGAGCTTGTCTATAATACCAGAATGGGAAATGGTGCCTTTATATTTGCTTTGTGGGTTAAGTTTTAAGTTGGCTAAACTCACATCCTAGATAATCTATTAATCACCAGAGGAAAAAAAGAGAGATGCATAATAGTAAGCAAATTATTTTTATTAAAAGATAACATAGAACATGCTGAAAAGCAGGCAGAAAGTAAAAAGGTGAATTTCGGTCTCTTGATGTTAATTTACATCTACTTGCAGTGTGGATGGCCATTACATTTTTAATTTTCTAAGTATGGAAAAAGAAGTCTGCATTGATATGATGAGCATTCTGCCAAGATTTTTTAACTGCTTTCATGCATGGACAGGTTCTCTATGTACAAATCTGCAGTCATTTATTAAGTAGTTATAATATAAACCATAGGTGTAATAGAATCAAAGGTGATAAATCCATAGTTTATAAAAGCATACAAATGTTTACAAGTTTTTGAACATTGACTGAGAGTTAACAAGATCTGTACGAATATTTCATGTTCTTCAGCAACTTTTATAGCAATATGAGTGAAATGAAATATGCAAATTAATATTAAAACGTGCCAGTATTTAGGAAGATCAGCAAAGAATAAAAGTTAACTAAAAGTAGCTGGCCATAGCTGAAGTAAAATGAACTGTGCCTGTGATGTCTGAACCATATATACACCAAAAATTGTCACCTTTCACATGATGTTAGCTGAGAACAGTTGAAATAACTCAAAATGTTAATAGTAGATCTGAAGTAGGATTGTTCATTTGTCAGCAACCTGTGCGTTACGGATCAGATATCGGATCTGAGCCGGCAACTTGTTTCAAGCTAATGGATCCGAGCTCCTAGCTCCTCCCTTCACCCATAATCCCCTGCTAACCCTCCATGACCTCAGATCTAGTTTGCTGCGCTTGTGATGGCTGGATCCTTTTCTTGAGCTCCGCAGATAAGTGAAAAAAAGTAAACTTTTTTCGTCAGAAATTTCCGTTTTAGTTTAAATTAATATTTGTAAAGTGTGTCTGAGTTAGGTTTCCTATTTTTTCATTAATACCCTCCCTTTGTTGGTCGCTAGTGTGTGAGTGTTTGTTGAGTGTCTTTTGGGGCCTGTGTGTGTGTGTAATTGTCTTTTTTTCTTTTCCTTTTTAGTTTAAAAAAAAAAAAAAAAAAAAAAAATGGCTGAGGCCCCAAAAGCCATATTTTCTAAATGTACCGAGTGTGGCCATGAGCTCTCCCCGGCTGATGGCCACACTTGGTGCGTTCGGTGCCTTGGGGTTGAACACCTCACCTCGGGCTGTACTATTTGTGCAGCGTTCAACCCGAGGGCACTGAAAGAACGGAGGTCGAAGCTGGTCCTGGCAGGACTTCTACCCTCGGATTCAGCTTCGGCCTCCACTACCTCTGCTACTCCCGTGGCTCCATCACAGCCTGTGGTGGTTGCCACTCCTGCCCCCCTGCCTCCGACTGGGACTTAAACTCCCGCTAAAGTGTCAGAGGACAGGGAGGCCAGGAGGGTGAAACGGAGGGAGAAGCACCACAAGCGGCGGGTCGAGGCCTCCGTTTCGGTCCCGCCAGCTAAGCGGGCTTCTCCCTCCATTGCTTCTAGGTCTCCTCCTCCTTGGCTCCGATCCCCTTCTTTCTCCCCGGGGCCCGAGGAGGAGGAGGAGACCCGATCTCCATTGAGGTCATCGAGGCGGCATTCCAGGCCTGCCTCGGTGGCCTCTTCGAGATCCACTTTCAGCTTATCAGATGCAGACTTGGACCGGATGATGTGAAGGTTCATCCAGGCCCAGCTGCAGATGGGAGTGCTCTTGCCTCCCCCCCCTCAGGGGGGGGGAGCTCGACACCTTTTTTCCACCCAATTGCTCCTTCTTAGACCCGCTACCCGGGTTTGGAGCGCTCGGAGCCGAGCAGCCTTGGAGCCGGGGGTGGGTCGGCGCCGACAGTACTTGGTACTTCGGATCCGACCCTACCCTCGAGTCTGTCAGATCCGACCTCTCGGAGCCATGGTCCGAGCTTCGGATCCGGGGGATTCAGTGTGCCTTCGGCTCCATCCAGGTCGGAGCACACTGGTCCCTCGGATCCGACGGTCTCGGCGCCGGCTCCGATCCCTTCATCGGATCCGAGTGGGAGCCGACTTTCGGATCCATTGGAGAGTGGCTCTCCCTCAGCATTCGATGTTGTGGAGAGGGCTCTGTTGAGAGCATCCGGACCCCTGGTCCTTGCATCGACTCCTCCCTGCACTCCCTCTCTGCTGGGCCAGGCTTCCATCACCCGGCCAAAGGGACAGCCTGCTTCGATGTCACAGACAGTTCCATTGGAACAAGATTTTGCTGGCGAGGCCTCCTCGGACAGTCCCCCCGAGGAAGCTCCCCGCAAGCATAAGTGCAAAAGGAGGCACGTGGACTCCCCTGAGTCCTTAACCGAGGACACGGACTTGGAGGAAGGGGAAGGCTCCCCTAGATCACTCCCTGAGGATGTCTCCTTTGGAGACATCATGGAGATGCTAAGAATCAGAGGTGGGTGGTCTGCCACCAAGTCTTCCTCTGACGAGTCCGTGTTTCTGGAGGCATTCGAGGCAGGCCCGTCTACCTCCTGGGTGTCCCCTCCAGCCGATCCCCTGGTGGACCTTATTACCACCAGGGCATGGAAGGATCCAGACACCGTGGAGCCAATACCGAAGTGACTGGATAGGATTCTTAGCCCCCCCTCAGACCGGTCACATTGGAGTAAGGACCCCCCTGTAGATGCCATCTTGACGGCGGCAGCCACAAAGAGGGAATTGGCTCAGGAGAGTCCCTCAGTCCATCCACCGAGCAAAGAGTCCCGTTTGATGGATCGCTTAGGGAAGCGAGTCTTTAGTTCAGCGACCTTCTCAGTAAGGTCTCTGAACTATATGGCACATGTCATCAGGATGCAGCGGGATCTTATCAAAGAATACGCTGCATCCCCCCCCCCCGAGTCCATGTCGGAGGAGGATAAACATTTGTACTCCACCCGAATGGCCACTCTGAGATCTATTTCAAACACCTCTATGCGGCTGTTGTCCCACGCCACAGAGGGAGCCGCTAGGGCCAGCAGAGCAGGCCTAGTCATGAGACGTCAGGCCTGGCTCCGTCATTGCAACTTTACGGAGCCCTTTAAAGCGTCCTTCGCGAACGCCCCCTTTGATGGTTCTGCCCTTTTTGGCAAAACAGTTCGCAATACGCTTGTCCAGAGTGAGAAGGACGGGAAGACGTTGTCTGCCGTCAGAGTCCGCTTCTCTGCTCCCCAGTGGTCCTTTTCAAGGAACCAAAAGGGTCAGAAGAAGATGTGGTTCTGGAAATTACAACATTCCCAACCAGCTCCGGACAACCAGTCCTACCGTGGCAGAGGTGGACAGGGAGGACGTCGCCCCAGGGGCAGAGGGGCTCCTAGAAATTTCGGGTCCAGAGAACCTTTCTCTGAGCGGCCCGCACAGCAGCCCTGAGAGGTTGGCCAGCTGCTCCACTCTGGAGGCAGTCGGGGGGCATTTTTCGAAACATCTAGCGGCATGGGAGTCCATCACAACAGACCGCTGGGTGCTTCGCATCATATCCAGAGGGTACAAAATACCAATTCTCCATGTTCCCCAATCCAAGAACCTCCCCGATGTACCATCCGATCACAGGGAGGCCGCAGCCACATAAATACAGCAGCTGCTAAGAAAAAGAGCCATCCAGCCCATCCCCCAAGACCAGCTCGGATTAGGGTTCTACTCCAGGTTCTTTTTGGTGCCAAAAAAGACGGGGGACCTGAGACCCATCCTAGACCTTTCCCGCTTGAACCTGTCAGTAACCAAGGAAATATTCCGAATGGCCACTCTTCAATCTATCCTCCCCCTTTTGAGGGAGAACGATTGGATGTGCTCTATAGACCTCAAGGATGCATATTACCACATCTTAATGGACAAACGATCCAGGAGGTTACTTCGCTTCCGGCTGGGAGCCAGTCACTACCAGTTCAGGGTCCTTCCCTTTGGCCTCACCACAGCCCCCAGGGTGTTCACCAAAGTGTTAGCAGTGATTGCGGCCCACCTGAGACTCCAGGGAATTCAGGTCTTCCAGTACCTGGACGACTGGCTCCTGACCGCACCAACAAGGCATCTACTTTGCTTGGCCAGAGACTTCTTTCTCCATCTAGCCCCACAAATAGGCATTACTATCAATGTCGGCAAATCTCTACTGGCTCCAGCACAGATCATAGAATTCATAGGTGCCAGAATAAACACCAGAGATTTGCGAGCATTCCTAACTGCCGAGAGAATCAGAAATCTACAACTTCACGTGCGGGCTATCCTTCATTCAGAGGCTTCACCAGAGGAATTGATCCTGAGGGCACTAGGCTCCATGGCAGCAGCGATTACACTCCTTCCATGCGCCCGTTTGAACATGCGAGTCCTGCAATTGTCTCTGTTAGTGCAGTGGTCCTTCCTATCCCTTCCTCTCCACCATCCCATTGCTATCAGCAAGGCTTGCAGAAGGGCGCTACTATGGTGGCTCCAAGCATCGAACTTCCATACGGGCCGTCCCTTCTTCACCTCTCCCCCTATCGCCACTGTGACCACGGACGCTTCCCGCCTCGGGTGGGGGGGGGCATTACTCAGGCAGGACAGTTCAAGGCATGTGGAAAGATACAGAGACCTCCCTGCATATCAACGTTCTGGAGATGAGAGCGGTGCTGTTGGCGTTGCAAGCACTTCAGAGCTTCCTCCCCACAGGAACGATTGCAATTCACTCGGACAACATGTCAGTGGTCTGGTATATCAACAAACAGGGGGGAACCAGATCTTATCCTCTTTGCCACGAAGCCATGAGAGTGTGGGAATGGGCGATCTCCACCAACCGCTTTCTGATTGCAACGCACATTACGGGGAGGACCAACATCCTAGCGGACAAGCTCAGCCGCACCCTTCTTACCCCTTACGAGTGGTCTCTCAATCCTCTAGTAGCGAAGCAGATATTCGCAACATGGGGGCAACCCTGCTGCAATCTTTTTGCATCTCCCTCAAACGCCAAATGCGACAATTTCTTCGCTCTAATCCCCCCACCAGGGGAATCTCCAAGAGATGCTCTGGTGCATGCTTGGCCACCCGGTCTACTCTGTGCCTATCCTCCTCTTCCAATGATGATACAACTCTTACAGAAAGCCTCGCAGTTGGGGAGCAAGATGATTCTCATTGCCCCATTCTGGCCTCGACAAATTTGGTTCCCTTACCTGTGGTCTCACCTTGTGAATCACCCTTGGATTCTAGATCCCATTCCGGATCTCATCTCCCATCCATTGGACTTGCCAACTCCAAACCTGGACAATCTGAAACTGACAGCTTGGTTGCTCCAGTTCCACTCCTAGTTAGGACTCCCGGTATCTCTTCACCAGTCAAAGCCATCCTCGTGGCAGCACATAAGCCCTCCACCAGGAAAGTGTATCACAGCAAATGGAAACGTTTTTCCATCTGGGCGGAGCGCCGCGATCTAGATCCCTTTACGGCTCCTCTTCCATACATTTTAGATTTCCTAACTGAACTCTTTCAAGAAGGTGCTAGTTGTTCAACTGTCAATGTGTAATTGGCAGCCATTTCTCATTATCATGTGGGACATGATACAGGACCCTTGATGCCAGCCAAATTGTGTAAAGCCTTTCTCAAGGGTACCTTTTTACTTAGACCTCCTGTAAAAGAAGCCGTACCCCCATGGGATCTTACTTTAGTTCTTCAAGCCTTGACTGCTCCACCCTTTGAACCCGCTGCTTCAGTGGATCTCAAATTCTTGTCATGGAAAACAGCATTCCTTGTAGCCATTACTTCAGCAAAAAGAGTGTCGGAACTTCAGGCTCTTTCTGTAAAGCCTCCGTACCTGATTTTTCACCCTGATAGAGTGTACCTCAGGATCAATTCCTCCTTTCTTCCCAAGATAGCATCAGAAACCAACATAAACCAATCCATAAATTTACCGGTTTTCTTCCCTAAATATCAGAATAAGGGTGAATACAAGCTGCACTCATTGGATGTTCATAGGCAGCTTCGTTTTTATACTTATAGGATGGCTGGCCGTAGACAATCTGACCAGCTGTTCGTTTCCTTTGCCAAATTTAACTTGGGGAAAGCTATCTCTAAAGTATCTTTATCTCGCTGGATTTCCCAATGTATCCTACTAGCTCATCAAGCCTCGGGTAGACCCGCACCAGAAGGAGTTCGTGCTCATTCCACTCGCTCCATTTCTACTTCTGCGGCTTTCAAGTCTAGAGTTCCTTTGGATGATATTTGTTCTGCAGCCACTTGGGCTTCATCTCATACCTTTATCAACCACTACAAGCTAGACCTGCTTTCTAGAGGGAGAGCATCCTTTGGCTCTGCGGTGCTTCGTAATATCCTTCCATGATGGCCACCCAGGGTGCAGGTAGCTGGGGACTCTGTCCCACAGGTTGCTGACAAATGAACAATCCTACTTCAGATTTAGAAGTTATGTACTCACCATAACGTTCCATCTGAGTAGGTAGTTCATTTGTCTGCAACCATCCCCCCCTCCTTCCCCCTGACCTTCTTTAGATCTATTAGTTTTTAGATATCCTTTGTTGGATATATATGGAGAGGCAAACTCGATCTGAGGTCATGGAGGGTTAGCAGGGGATTATGGGTGAGGGGAGGAGCTAGGAGCTCGGATCCATTAGCTTGAAACAAGTTGCCGGCTCGGATCCGATATCGGATCCGTAACCCACAGGTTGCAGACAAATGAACTACCTACTCAGATGGAACGTTATGGTGAGTACATAACTTCTAATTTATTGTATTTCAGTTTACATAGTTTGATTCCTTCCACTTTCATTGTCTTACTATGTGACTGTGAACAAGTCATTTAACCATACAGTGCTGCTAGGTCACCACTGAAAATGGAGGCTGGATTTCAATGGATTTATTTGGTTATCAGATAAAATTTGTACAAATGCAAATTGCAGCACTGAGAAATGGAATTTATATTACCCTAAGAAAATGTTTTGCTATTCTGGGAACTGCAGTGAAAGGTAACAGCATGTTATGTGTGTATCTAGGGACCCAGATGTTTGCAAACTAGACAATAATCTTGGAATTATTTATTGACTGTTCACTGAAAGTAAAATGGACACAGAATAATTTTGTAATTCATAATTCATATACTGCAGTTCCTGACTCATAATATTAATACGTCTAGGCAAGAGCCACATGCTGTGTCATTAGTTGTATTCATTTTGTAACCTAGGTTCAAGAGACAGTGGCATCAACTATGAGAATAAGTATACTGTGGGTAATGTAGTGATAGACAAAGTGATGATTAGATCAGTAGCCTTGAATGAGGTAAGACAAGGTTGGCATTTGAAAATATGCCTAGTTTTAAATACTGGGCTGGAAAGGTGCAGTAAAACATAAGCAGAAACATGAATCCAAGAAGTCTTAGTGTGTAAAGGTAAAACTAAAGAACTTTGCTAAAGCACAGACCTGTAGTGGAAATTACCAAAGAATACGAGTACTGCTTACTCCTGCTTTGTGCACAGATCAAGAAAGCAGTGTATCAGTTTAGATATTGAATCTAATGAAAATAAATTGAAACAGGAAGAAGTAGAACCAGATCCTAGTGTACTATTGTTTCAGTCAGAGAAAAAGATAATTTTTAGTCAGGTTAATACTGACTGATGAAGTAAACTCCCTTGCTTCATTGTTGTATCTTTCTTCATTATCCCTTGGTAAGTATGATCTTTTTTAAGAAGACAGATGGAGAAAGGGCCATGGGAATGAATTTTAATTGATACTGGGGCAGTAGCATTGGCCACTACTTATAAACTACCTCCAGATAAAGCTGAAAAAATAATTACTAGGTGTAAAGTGTCATTTACCTCTGGCATAATAAAGAGAAAATAAAGGTAATAATGGTCTAGCTTCAAGGCAAAGACAGAAACATTGGAAGATAGTCAAGATATCACTTTTGAGTAAATCCACATTCTTCCCTTACTATTCTGAGAATAACAACCTTGGATTAATGGGTAATAGTGGTAAATTTAATCAGATCCCACAGGAGGACAGGTCAAATAGTTGCATATGCACAGTGATGAACAATATTGCTTCCAAAGTGTCTTTACAAGATAAAGAATTGTAGCAAAAGAAGTACATTTTCTTAAAGCCACATAAAAGGTGAACACATGAAGAGCCCTGAGCAAAGCAAGCACAGACTATGAATTAGTCTTGAGACATGGTGTACGTGAAAGCAAGAAAGTGGCCACCATTTTGGAGACAATATGAAATTTGAGCTAAAGCTGAAATTTGCATCAGACAAGCCATTAGTAACTGATGGTAGTTTTGTTATTCTTCTTTTTGGCTAAAGTTAAGCTCTGAACAAGAGCATTAAGAGAAGCTGGATGTCAAAGTATTTTTAGCTTCACTGTAGTAGCCAAGTAAAACATTACGTTTATGCTAATGAGAACATTCTTGATTTGACTCCTGGCTAACTAGCAAATGCTAGCCTGACACATACAGAACTGAGAATCTTTCACTACATGGCAACATTTAAAGAGTGACTTTCTATTTCAGAAGAATTATTGTGTCAAAAAACTGCAGATAAGCATTTAAAATGTTTGTCTGTTCACAAGGAGCATAATTGAATTTGGCAAGGGATTTCAGCATTAGAAATGCTCTTCTTTCGGAAATAAATCTCTAAAAGCTCAATGTCCTCCAGAATCCCATAACCCTCCCTGTTCTGAGAAGATACTCCAGATCTTGCTGCCATCATTGCAGCTTTGACATCTCCTGAGCAAGTTCAAGCATTTGAGAAAATGGGGGGGGGGGGTTGTGTATATTTATAAAGATACTGCTAACACTTTTGGGTTATTCTGTGAAATTTCTAATCTGTTGCTAATATTTCTACTTGCTAAGATCTCCTGACTTTTCTCTCCAGTTCTCTTGCCAAAAAAAAAAAATCTCTTTACTTCACAAGTTTTATTTTTCTGAAAGAGTAGTTATTCAGAACTGTCTTCACTGAGTGATTACTATGTCAGAGAAGTTTCTGTGAATTGTAGTAGTCTTGGATTTGTTGACTGTAGACCAAGAAAAAATGACACAGGCCCACAGGATATGGATCCACAAACGATCTCCAACCAAGCCTCAAAAATTCGTAAAACACAATGTGAACACAATAAAGTTAAGCGCTTTCACCCAGTCCAAATACCAGGCTTCATCAGAACCCATAGCATTGTGTTCAATCAGTTTAAATAATATAATTGCAACATTTGACAGCTCTTCCCCACCAATGAATTAAGTACGTACGTCCCCTGTTTTTTAAAATGATACAATTAAAACGTTTGTTTAAAAACCAAATGAAATACAAAAATACACTTCTGATCGTACTCATATCAACCACTGTGCAGATTAAATACATATGAATGTATAAACAGTGTGTATAATATGTACATAAAGATAATGAAAATGTTTACAATTTATAATCTAGCAGCCCTTAATTTTAAAACACTGCCAATACTAATGTTGTCATTGAGTCCCGGGGCTCTCCCAGCATCTAATCTCAGTTGCCAAAGCAACATTTTATACTCCAATCTGGATTCCCAACTACCACCCCGGGGGTTCATACTCACCTGTTCCAATACAAAAAACTTTATATCCATATTTTTACAGGTTTGAAAATGTTTGTAAAAAGCATTTGTATCTTTCCGTCTACTAACCTTGTACATGTGTTTGTAAATTCTCCTATTCAAATGCCTTTCCGTTTTCCCTACATAAAAACTTGAGCATTTCATTTACATGCCCAAATATACTACCCCCTTGGTCCTACAATTAAAGTATTGAGAAGCTTGAATGTTAAATCTCCTCGATGGGATATATAGAGAACCCTGGTTCAGCATATAGAAGCATTGATGACAGGCACCACACCTATAAGTACCTTTCTTGATTCTACCTTGTCCACCCTGCACTTCTGCACATGTACGAGGTTAGTAGAGGGAAAGATACAAATGCCTTTTACAAACATTTTAGCCTTATATGAAA
Organism: Protopterus annectens; assembly: GCF_019279795.1. Taxonomy (NCBI): domain Eukaryota; kingdom Metazoa; phylum Chordata; order Ceratodontiformes; family Protopteridae; genus Protopterus; species Protopterus annectens. Next base: position 298,023,136 of record NC_056744.1, read on the forward strand.
GATCTGAGTTTGATGAACAAAATGCAACTGACAGTATGTGCATAACTTGAGTGGTTACTCAGCTATTTTAAGTTGTTTACAAAATATTGCAAACATAATAGTTATCTTGTTTACTGTGACTTAGAAAATCCATTTTAAAACCTAGAACCTGAAGAATGCTACCACTATAAAAAATAGTTTGTGTTGAAGCGTTGGCTATTTACACTTCTTTAGTAACCCCTATGGTTCCAGGGATATAAATATTTGTTTGAAATCTGAGAACATAATTTGATTCTGTTAAAACGTTTAGACTCCTCCTAATGGAAGTTACATTGCAAACTTCCAGAGATCTTTTTGAGGCAATGAGGTAAAGTCACACCGCTTTGTCATGGCAATGCACATACTGGGAATATCCATCAGGATTGTGGACAAGTCACGCAGCTAAATATTACTTCCTCATGAATGGTTTCTAAAAAACAAAATGGCTGTTACCTTTTTGGCCTGCATTTTCCAGAAGGAGCTATTTTTTATTCTAAGTCCATCTGGCAGCTATTTCATCTTTTCATTCTGGGTTTCATCATCATCTTTTGTGTTACATAAACTGTACAAAGACGTCTTGAAAGGAGTTTTCCACTCCAGGCCTCCTTTGGCTAGATCCTCTCTGTCTTGGGATTTAAATTTTGTCCTAGTGAAACTAACAACGCCACCTTTTGAATAATCTAATTCTATTTATTTAAAATTCTTGACATGGAAGACAGCCCTTTGGGTAGCCATTACATCTGCGAGAAGGGTATCAGAGATTCTTGCTTTGTTCTCTCAATATCTTTATTTGACCTTCTATCCTGACAGATTTCCATTTAAAACTAACCCTATCTTTATGTATAAGGCAGTCATACAGACTAATTTAACCCAGTCTGTTAATCTACCAGTATTTTTTCCTAAGTGTACAAATAAGGGGGAATACCATCTACATTGTTTGGATGTTCATAGACAAGTTTGTTTTAATTACATCACATAAAAGAATTTAGAAGGGATGAAAATATATTGTATTTTCCTCTGGTTGGAATGGTGAAAACGTATCCAAAAATTCAATAGCAAAGAGTTTATGTGATGCATTTACTATTTCTACACCTCAGAAGGAAAATTTCAAGATTGAAAACACACTCTATCAAGTAGCAGAGTACTTGACTCTCCTTCCTTCAAAATGGTTCCCCTGGAAGAAATTGCAGCATGTACTGTGTGAACATAAGTTCACAAAATAGTATAGTTTGAGCACACTTTCAATGGCTTGGACCTCCTTTGGAGATGGCATTCTCAAAGACTTGATGGGGTGGACCACCCAAGGTTAGCTAGAGATTCTGTCCTTTTGTTACAGTGTCAGGACAGGACCAGACCAAATATGTAAATTATCTGCTTACCAGAATGCTACATTTGTCTGGTCTCTGTCTAAATATTGGATCAATCCCATCCACCTTACCCTTCCAATTTTATTCCCAAGGAACCTGTAGGAATTCTTTAGTCCTGGTCATATTTCCAGACTGCCTATTTTACATAAATGGCTATAGTGTGCATATCTATTCTTGGTTGTTATAGATGTTATGGCTAGCTATTTCTACTCAATCTGGAGTATCTCCTCTAAGTAAGAGGTTATAGGATAGAGAAGAACTTGAGCTTGTATGGAAATTCATTGCAAAAAAAGAGATATCATGGCAACCAGCCCTTTTGTTCTATTGTCCAAAAAGAGACCTAGAAATCTAATAGTCTGTTGCAAGGGCTGATGACAAATATGCATTAGTATGAGCATGGGATTAGTCATGGATTATACACGTGACAAACAAGGAAATATACATGGTGCTACTTAAAAGAGAACTATGAATAAAGACCTTTGATAACAAGTACATATATTCATAAGAAAAATATCCTATGCTGTACATTGGTAAAAGGTATTTCATGATTTCCGAAATGTTATTTTTGATCATAAGATTTATGCTTAGCATCATATATGTGAGTTATGACAGGAGATTAAGGAATCATTTCCAGCAATGCACTGACCTCATCTACAGTGATATTACATATTCTAATTCCAGTGATTTAGCCAATGTATTAGCAGACAAATTTACCCCAACTACCCATTTTGTTGCCCTCAGTATGCCTGAAAATTTAGTTTTCCCTAAAATCACCTTAGAAAATGTAGTTCCAAGTTCCAACAAGTTGGAACAAGGATGCTTTATCATCAGTGCCAAGTGTGTACTATCAGAGTCTCACTTAAATCTTTTTTAACCTCAGCCTGTTTACAGAATTTGTGTCTGATGCCTGGAGAACAGCCATTGTGAATCCCCTACACAATAAATTATAGGCCCATCACCTTCTCCAGCCTTATAGGGAAAGCCACTGAACATATCATAGCATAATTCATTTATGCAGACAGGCACATTAATGGATCTAGGTCCAAATCAGTTTGGTATTATGAAGGTCAGGTTCTGTCTCCTCAACCTAATAATGGTTCCCCTGGATTTACTTGTCAGATTGCTAATTAGCAATTTTTTTATGCTCAGAATATTACTCTATATTGTATGTTTTGTTAGACATCTCTTTGTTTTTGTCATTTAGTTGTTTAGCTTACTTACTGCCTATATTTCTTGTATTATCCTGTAATGTGTTTTTTATATTGTACTGTAAGATTATGTGTTTTTGGTATGGTATTGCATGAATTTGCATGTATTTTTTTTTTTTTTAAAATAAAGGAGCTTTTCTCCCCAGGCCTCTGCTGAAAATAGGTCACTGGCCCAGTCAGACATCCCTGGTAAACAAGTGAAAATAGATAAATAATAAGCTGATTTGAGATAGTTACAGAAGCTGTTGCTAGGGGTCAATCTGTGCATAATGCTTATCTCAATCTGGTCAAGGCTTTTGACACTATTTCCCATGCTGGTATTAAAGAAATGAGTAACAATGTAAATCCCTTTTTATCCACTGACGTGGAAATTAGTTATTTCACAGATCCCATGTTGTGGAAGTTTCTGATATCGTGCCTGAATGTAAAATTGTAACTATTGAAGTACCACAGCGATCACTGCTGAGACCTCTCCCATTTGGCATTTATTTTGCAGACATCTAGTCCAATATTCCAGAAGTGTGGTTGACCAAGTTTCTGATGACTAAAATCTGGACTTGTTGCCCACTCACGCACTGATACTAAATATTTCCAGCAAGTGCAGGAATATGCAGATATGTGTTGTTCTGAAAATGGTCTCAAGTTAAATACAAAAACTGCAGCGTAGTAACATTCAGTAAAAAAAGCTGGTCCCACCTCATATGTTTTACGTTGTATTCTTCTTCTTCAGAAAGACACAGCCATAAAACACCTGGGTGTTTAGGTGGACAGTTCCCACTCATTTGATTATTGTTTTTTCAGTCACAGTCAGAATACCTGGGTAATTATGTGGACAATTCTCACTCATTCGATCACTGTGTTTCCATCACAGTCAGAATATCTTTCTAGCTGACCAGGTTAATTTCCAAGACAATGTCTTCAAGATTGAAAGAAATCATCCTCCACTGTACTCTTCCCTTATCAAACCATGCGTTGTATATACTACTCCCTTTGGTATGTATAAATAGAAGCATATTGCTCAACTAGAAGGGCTCCAATGATACCTTTTCAAGAAATTCAAAGTTGTTAAATCTTTCAACTATCCTGATACAGTAGCAGAACTCACATTATATTCAGTAGCCTACAGGCTGCTCCAAGGTGGCCTATGTCTTGCTTTTCGAGTCACAAAAGACCCAATCCTATTCAAACTTTTCTTTGAAAAAATAGTGGCTTTACAAACACCTCCAAATGGGACCTAAATCTACACCACCAAATAAATGTGACTCACTGGAGACAGAGGTTCCTAACTCAGCATATTTCCAGTCCATGAAATGAGTTACCACTGCAAATCAAAGTACTACTTTGACTGCCTCTAAGGCTGGTGTTGATTGGATTGGTTGACACAAATTTGTACCAGAACTCTTATGTACAACCCCGCTTGATTTGTGAGGGAGGCACTATTAAATGTTTGAAAAGGAAGCTATTAGCTGTTATATGTTTACTTAAATCTGTAATTGGCTAGACATTTTATGGTTCTTGTGATCACTTGCCAAGTGTTTTTCCTATGTATAAAGCAAACCAAGATGAAACCAGAGGATGCAAATGCAATTATGTTTTTTTACATTACCTAAAAGGAGAAATCAGACTTTTCACAGGGTACATATCCCATGCTGTTACTATATTAATACAAGGTTGACTGATAAGATTAGACTTTTTGAAAAGTGCATGATGGAATGACAAGATTTTATTGACAAGAATGTTTGAAAAGAATTTTGGAATTTAACAATGCACTTTGTTACTTGTACAAAAAATTTTTTGGTATTTGCCATCAAGCATTTGAAATGTTTGAAATAACTTTTAGATATTTTGTCTTTGGAAAGCAGCAATTGACCTAATTGTTTACATTCCATGTATTTTTTGTATTTAGTTAGTATTGTTATTTAGCATAGCAAAAGAAGGCAAAGACTAGATGAGAAACAGCTGGCCTTTGTTTAAATATGTAACTGTGCTTTGACAAGTTATACATTAAGAGAGTGAAGTTTGATATTGATGAGTGTATTATGGCAAGCTATCTTTTTATATATGTATTTTTCTAACCGCTTGTAAGAGTCAAGTTAACACAGGGTAGTAGTATATGACATCTGTAAACGTGTACTGAATGTACACTACAAATCTGATTGTATTATAAAAATGAGATGTGCGCAAGGATTGTTTTCCTAAGTGCTTTAGTATGTGTAAAAAATACAATGTGCATGAAATGGACTTTTAGCTGATATATCATAATATGGAAAAAAAACACATGACAAACACTCTTGAGATATTCAAGGACTTAATAGCATTATCTGCCCTCCATTTGTAAATGACATGGTTAACTCATAGTAGAGTATTTTTCGTTGTATGTGTGTAAAAGATTCTTGTATCTTTCTCCTTTTAGACAGGATCAGTATGTAATGTACCTGCTTGCTTTCTATGTAAAAATATTTCATATTTGAGAATAAAGTTGCTATTTGTACTCAAGAATTTCCTGATTACACTCATTTTCTAATGAAGGATTCAGTCACAAATCAACTAAAGTCTGAGGAGCTGAAAATCAAACTAGTAAAACTAGAACACTGAGCTCTCCACAGAAAATGTAAAAGTTTGGGGTCTTACAGACCAGTAGGAAAATTGTGGTTACCTGTAATTCATGAAATAGCTATTAATGAGATGGACTAATTTGCAAGAATTGGACATACTTACTGAAATTGCACACAGTACAACACTGGTGACGCTGTCAGACTAAACATTAATCCCAGGCAAGTCATTGTATGCTTTTTGACATATTCTGTTAAGGAAAATCCATCTTGTTGCAGCTTCTCAGCAAACAGAAATATTTTTGTGAGTATGGCTGCTGGTGTCCTACCAGCAACTGGCATAATTTATTTAGCCATACAGTGAAACTCTGTAGGGTGCAGAGACCTGGCTTGTTTTATAATGATGTCTCCTGGTGACAAAACATTTTCATACTGCCAGAAGAGGTGTTGAGGTGTTTCTGCAGAGGGTGCAGAAGATAAATCTGGACATTAGAGTACCAATCAGATATGCTGAAACTGGGAGAAAAGAGTTCTGGAGGAGTTCAACCACAGAGGATGAATAAAGAAGCTTATGAACTTTCTGGTGTTGGATTGTAGTGGAAGAGAAAGCTGATTTAGTCCTTTAGCTGCATGGTGGCAGACTAATGAACCTTCAGATAGATGAACACAATCATTAATGACTTCAGGGTAGAGTGATGGAAGGCATTTAACAAAGCAGAATACTAGCAACTTAGTCTTATAATTATGATTTAAAATGTTTGTGAGGGGTCCACATTTTAATAAACTGCAGTATTAAGTCAGAAAAATATTTAAAAGAAGTATTTTTGATAAACTATATTGAGACTCTCTATTATATCAACCTGAAAGAATGTGTCACTGTGGTATAGCATAGTCATGAACTCAAACAGGAAGGAATTAGCAGTGTTATTGATATTTTTTTCTTCCAGGGTTGTCTTGGTGATGCAATGGGACTTTGCTGCTGCTCACTAGGGAGTTTCCCATTCATTTTGACCTGGAGTCTATTTTGTTTGTTGTCCCTTTGGTGGCTTTGTGGTTGAAGTAGTATTTTTGCTGCCTCCTTGTCTTTGGCAGCTCTGGACTGACACTCCACAGGAGTGACACTGACATTGTATTCCCTTCCCTTGATTTTAAAAAAATAAATAAATTAGTGGTGAATCATGAAAGAAATAAAGTTTGAAAATATTGACAGACTTTTGAGTTTCATGCTTTAATGTATGATTGCGGCACAGCAGCCTTGTGTCATGTTTGGCAGCCACTAAGAGATCAGGAATTCAAACCCGCATTATTTTGACCTAAAAAAAATCATGAATGGTTCCTTTAGGGGCTTAACTCCCCTTGAAAACTAAACAAGAAAGAAAATCTCAGTGGAACCAATATATAGGTCTTTTGGATCCTCCCCCCAGATCCACAGCTCCTGGCACCACCTTTATAGCCCATATTCCCCTGGGATCTGATAAGCTTGGTCTTTGCTTCTTTATTGGATCCTAAGTCTTTGGATCTGATTGACTGTAGTTTTTGTTTGGTGTTATAATCATTGGCTTGCCTCCTCAAATGAGAACTAAAAAGAAAAAAAAAGAAAAGGAAAATGAGAGAGAGAGAAAAGAGAAACATACAGCATTCTTCAGATCCAAGACATCCTTAGCTTCATTGGATCTTCCAGCTTCATCAGACCCTAAGCTCCAGATCCGACTAATAAAGTTTTCAACTGTTTCTCAGCTTCTTCATATCCTAAGCTGTGGATCCACCAGTTTCATCAAATCCTAAGTTCCAGGCTCTGGATTCAATTGATTGGAGTCTCCCATATCAGGCAGACAGCTTTACAGCTGCCTCCCTTTACCATTAGCCTTATACCCCTTTCATTTCCAGCCCCCCTTTTGGAAGTGAGCTAGTCAGGCAGCCCTCTCTTCAGATCCTACATTTCACTTCTGACATAGTCTTCAGCTGTTCAGTTTTTCACTGAAAGTCCAGATTTTTGTCTTGTTGCTCTGTTCTTCATAAAATTTGCTGAGGAATAAAGTCACTGGATAATGGCATTCATTTGAGTTTCAGAATTAGTTAATTAACAAATACCTGCTAATTTGGGGGCTTTGTCCCCCAATTGTTTATGACATTGTACAGTTTTCTTACTTTAGGAGGTTGAGATGTATCCTTGTGTCTGTTTTTTTAAGCCATTGTCCACCAACTCCCTAGGGCTTTTCATCCAAATTTTTTCAGCTAAGAGGTTGAAAGGTGCGGCTTTTTTCTTCCTATTAGAATGCATGGTGGCACAGATGAAAGGGCTGTGCCTTGCGCTCTGCAAGTAGGGTTTGACACTGATTTCCTGACACTTTCTGGATGGATTTTATTTATTTTTCCTACTGCCTGTATTTTTACCCCTGCATGGAGGTCTGGGTAATTGTGCCCTGTCATAGCTCCATGAAGCTGTTTCTTGGGTTTAGATTTCTTCCCTGCTGCAGTTTATAGGTTCGCCTCTGAGGCTTACATACCATCCTGAATTACAATCCCAACTCCAGTTCATTCCACTTCCCTTTCATTAAACTCAAATTATAATGCATAGAGGAACATGTTGCTTTACTCCATATGTGTCTAACAGAATTCTTTATTTTTTCTCTGATACCGACTCTTTCAGTTGTCCCCCTTTTGGAGCACAGTAGTCCCACTAGATGGTAGAGTAGTGACTTATGTCACTATTTAGAAGTTGATGATACCCATATCCCATTCAGTGGAGGGCATTTTACACCCTTCTTTAGCTATACCTGCATGATGCTCTGCCACTTTGTGTGACGCCTTAAGGTATTATTGTTTAATGCCCCCTTCATGGGTCCTCTTCCTTCAGGGCTTCAATGAAGGATGCACTCCCCTACAGTTAACAAAGAAAGAATATGACCCTGGCTACTGACAGAATTGAATCTTCCTTCTCCCCTTTATATACATTCTCAGGAAACACAGAGGAAGTAAGAAAATGTGGTTATACCAGGCAGTAAGAAAATGTGGTTATAGGCCGCTTTGGGGTTCTTTAGGCTTCATGCAGGAATGCTTCCTCAAAGGACAAGGGAGGACTTCTTTAACTATGTGCCAAAGTAAATGGGACTAGAGACCAGTCTTGGATCTTAGCAACCTAAAAAGTCAGTTCTATGTACCATTTTGGATGGTCACGGTTCAGTCCATTCTTCCTTTTTTGGGCAAGGACAACGGGATGTGCTCGATAGATCTTTAGGGTGTGTACTATCACATAAAGATGAATAGATGATCCAGAAAGTATTTATGCTTCCCCCTGGGAGCCAGTCATTACCAGTTCAGAGTTCTACCCTTTGGCCTCACCACAGCCCCAGGGTGATCACCAAGTACATGGCAGTAATAGAAACTCACTTGAGACTGCAAGGATTCCAGGTGTTTCCACATTTAGATGCCTGGCTGATTTTCACTCCAACCAGGCATCAACTGACAAGGGCAACAGATCAGATCTTTCAGGTTTGTTCTCTCCTGGGGATAACCATAAACTATGAAAATTCTCACCTACAACCAACTCAAACTCTAGAGTTTATATGAGCTATACTCACCACAAACTTGTTCATAGCTTCTCTGTTGTCCTTTTGAGTTCATACCATAAGGTCAGAGGTCAGAAAGATCATCTGCAGTACCAAAATATCAGCTTGACTTGTCTGCAAACTCTAGGTCAATGGCAGCAACAAAAACATGTGTACCTTTAGCCACATTTTATATGAGAATCCTTCAGTGGATGTTAGCCACATAATGGTCAATACTTTATTAGCCCATGTCCTATCAGATATGAATAAGTCAGATCTGTAAGAGAGATCTCAATTGATGGATTTGATCAGACCTGGTTCTAAAAGACTGTCCATTCATTTCTCCCTCAGCCCAAGGCCATTTTCACCATGGATGCCTTCCAACTGGGGTGGGGGGGACACTTTCTGGAAAAAAAATGTCCAAAGCTCTTTGTCCCCCCAAGAGGCCAACCTGTATATCAGTGTCCTAGAGATGAGAGGACTGCTTTCAGTGTTGCAGGCCTTTCAGGTTGCTCTTCCTTTATGTGCAATTGCAATTCAAATAAAGAGCATGTCAGTAGTTTGGTGCATCAACAATAAGGAGGAACCAGATCCTACCCCTTGTGTCGAGAAGCTCTCAGAGTAAGGCAAGGGGTGATCTTATCTAACTGCTTTCTCATAGCAATACACATTCTGGGGAAATCCAGTGTAATAGTAGACTAACTGAACAAATGTGTTCTCCTACCTACTAATGATCCCTCAAACAAAATGTAATGGAAATGAATGTCTGCCAGTGGGGCCAGCCTTGCTGCAATCTTTTGCATCCCCCCCTAAACAACAAATGCAGCAGCTACTGTGCTCTAATCCTCCCACAGGGCGAATCACTGAGGAATGCTCTACTTCACTATTGGCCCCCAGTGTCATTTACTGTTTTCTACCCATCCCGCTCATTCCAAAGTTTCTAAGGAAAGCTGCCATGTAGAAGAGCAAAGTCATCCTCGTTGCACCTTACTGCCCTCGATAGATTGGTTCCCTTCCTTTACCTTAGTGACTCCAGATCTGTCTCATCCAACAGTCATGACTCACCCAGACATAAAAAAATCTCAGGCTGACTGCCTGGCTTCACTAGTTCCCTTAATAGCCAGACACCTTATGGTCTCTTCACCTGTTTGTTAAATACTTTTGTCTTCCCATAAACTTTCTACAAGAAAACTTTACTCCAGCAAATGGAAGAGGTTTGTTCACTGCACTCAAATAATCATTCTGAACCATTTTTAGCACTAATTCACAGCATGCTGGACTTTCTTACACATCCTTTCCAAGCAGGAGCTAGTGCATCTACTGTTAAAGTTCAATTGGTAGCAATATCAAACATTCATATTGGTCTTGATGAATCATCTGTAGACTCTCATAAACTGAGCAACACCATCTTAAAATATATCCTTCTTTTAAGACCCCCTTTAATTTGCTAGCATTCTTTCCTAAATTTGCTAACAAAGGTGCATAGGTATTACATCTATTAGATGTACACAGGCAGTTACAATTTTGTTTACCTAAATCAAAACAATTCAGACAATCTTATCAATTACTTTTTCATTTGCAGAACTAAAGTTGGGAAAACCAGTTATCAAAGTTACATTATCTAGATGGCTAACTGATTGCAATTAATTTCTATAAAACAAAATGGGCATTTCTCTAATAAAACCATTAGGTGCCCATTCTACTAGATCCATGGATACTTACTCAGTATTCCAATCCAGAGTATCTATGGATGATATTTGACAGCAGCACCTTGGTCCTCTCTGCATACCTTTGTTTCTCATTACAAATTGGATCTGGTCTTCAGAGGTATAGCATAATTTGGCTCAATGGTGCTTAGGAATATTCTTTCTTAAGTCCACCCTGAATTATAGGTAGTGGAGGACTCTGTCCCATTACTTGAGCATAGAATAACAATTGACAACATCAGATAAAGACGTTACGCACTCATCCTAACATTCCATGTGTGCTATCCATTTTCATTCTTCCTCAACTCCCTCACACCAACCCCCAACCTTCAAACTCCTAGAAGAATGAGTGGTTATAGGACTCTTATGCCTTTTTTACTGAACACTTGATATAGCCTTTTCTAAGTCAATATGCTTAAATCAGCAAACAAGATCTTAGGTAATTGGGGTTGGTGTATTGAGGGTAAGGGAGAAGCTTGATAGTTCTTGGCTGCCACAAGCTTTACCAATGGCCAAATTGGAGCCAAGGGATCGGATCTGGACCCATTAGTTGAGTAAGAATGAAAACAGACAATACAGATGGAACATTATGGTGAGTACATAACTTCTTTTTATTCCCTGTTGTCTCAGCTCCCAGGCTTCCATGGAAGATAAAATTAAATATATTACCACATAATAAATATAGGCAGAAAGTTGTAATTTTGTTTTTTCAGTATAAATGTTATATGGTCATTCATCCACACTGAAAATACATAATAACATCAGCAGTAAGTAATAAAAATGTGATGGAGCAAAACAGTGCATAACTAAGAAGATTTAACAAGAAGAGCATACAGGAGAGGCTAAAGGTTATGATGAACCTTTATTGGTGGTCCATTGCAGATACTGCATGACTGGCAGACACAGGCCTCTAGGGTACATTTCCTATGGGAAGTATGCCTATTATCTAGGAACTTGAAAGAAAGTGCTACTTTTCCTTTTTATCAAGAATTGTTGGTTATTTTGTTTATTTCATTATTTTGAAAATGACACCTAACGTAAAATGTGAATATGGGGTAAAGGAAAAAATGGAGAATAGCTGAAGAACAAGCTGCAGTCTGGTATAATGGAGTGTTGATCGAATGTCAGAGTGTAGGATTTTTATTATCATCAGTGAGTGTTCTTGAAAGTGACTTAATTAAATCACTAAAATGCATCTGTTGTTTTGGAATGTAAATGGTCTAATCAGTCTCTTAAAGGGAGCTTGAGTGTTAAAATATGCAAGAATTTTGTCACCATGTGTTATATTTTCAGGTGGCACCATAGCTGGCGTTAGGTACCTACCAAACCCATGGCCGCAGGGAGCCCTCGGTTATCTCCTCACATTTGAGGGCCCCCACATGAAGCAGCTGGGGGGTTTTCTACTTCTGCTCTTTGTTCAGTGCTTCCTAGACATTCGCACAGTTAACGTCACTGTGTGATTTCGCTTTTATTTTATTTATTTTTTTTTTACTGTTGCCTGTAAGCTGCACTCAATCAGGTCCACTTCAGTAAAGCAAGGGACCTGACTGGCTGCAGCATCCAGGAAAGTAAGCTCTAGTTTCCTGACTGGCTGCAGCAGCCAGCCAGGGAAGTAAGCTGTATTTTTTATTTTTTGTTATTTTATTTTACTTTTCTTTACCAGGATAGCGCCAGAGCTACTTAACAATAATTTTATAAAAAATGCAACGTGGATTAGTAATAGCAGATTTTTTTTAGAAAATCTATTGGTATTGCATTATTCAACATGGGGATATCATTAAAGACACTGAAAATCGGTGGTTTATTTGTATTATTTGATTAAGTAGAGCGCTTGTTTAGCTGAGCTACCAAAAAAAAAAAAAATAGCAACACTGTTTTAATATTGTAACATCATATTCAATATGTAATTTTAAAAGCAACATTTGCATAGCTGTTGACTAGTCTGGCGGAAATCTCAAAAGAATCAGGGACACTTTTAAAATATTAGAACTGTTAACTTGAGACATTGACATATTAAGAGTATGTGGATTTGTATATATTTTCTGAAATAAAAGAATTCTGTAACTCTGTTGTTATTATTTATTAGGTGTAATTCACCACTTTTTCCCCCAATCGTCATTCAGTCTAGAAAGGCTTTATAGAGTCAGAGCTACAATTTTAGTCAAAATTGGGGACAATAAGAATTTTTTTAAGATTATCAAGCTCGTCACATGTGAACAATTTGTTTCATAAACAAAATGGTCAGTTAAAATCAATAGATTTTATTACATAAAAAAAAAAATCAGGGACAGTTGAGAGTTATGAATGTTTGAAGGAGAACGCCAGTGCAGGTTTCAGTCTCAACAGTTCAATTCTTAAACAGCAGAATGTTGAAAAAGCAAATTCTTTATGCTGCTAATGGCTGAAAATGACTAATAATAATAACTGCAATGGGATAAAAACATTATCATAAATACTGTTTACAATAGAAACTCCCAGAGGTCTACAACATGATCTGTAGGCTGGTAGACAAGAAAGCAAATGCCATCGTAAGTGATATATGTTTGGCCAAGCAGCTGAAACAAGACCTACTTTTGCTCGATCTCTCAACTGTGTACTTATTTTGGAGCAAATTTTTTTTTTCAGGTTTGATTTACCAGTTTACTTGATGAATAGCTGGCTTTTGGCGCCAACAAACCCTGCGGTCTTTACAGCAAGTTACCTTATCTTCATGTTTTGAAACATGTTGGTCAAACCAAGCAAAGCTAGTAAAGCAGTCTTATATACTTAATAAACCAGGTGGATAATAAAAATTCTTATTTAATTTTCCTTTAAAATTTAAAGATATCCCTGGTTATAGTAACAGTGTTTTGTCAAGTTACAGGTGTCACAATTCCTTTAAATATGTTACAACTGACATAGTGCCCCTGGCTTATTTAAACCTTGCTAGTGGACATTCTGTCCATCAAAACTAACAGCATAGCATTAGGTACCTGCAATACCTGTAACTGCAGGGATCCACCTTAATCATCCTTAACTGTGTGGGGTCCCCACAAAAGCTGCTGCTGGTTAAGGAAAAATGAGGAGAAAAAATATATTAATTTCCTGGTTACGCTCTTTAACCTGAACAGGGCTGTGATGTGACCATGTTAGGGTAACAGTGATAGTGAACGTGTGCAAGGTAAGCACTAGAGATCAGCAGCCTAGAGTGACCGATCTCAGTGCATATCTTGGATTTTAAGAAGACCTAATGTTTCTGATCTTCAGGGATGGTTTTCTCTTTCAGGAAGTTTTATAAATACTGGCAGAATACCAGATACTATAATTTTAATTTTTTTTTTCTTTTTTTTTGCTGAAGAATTCAGAGCATTCTTAAAAATAATATCAGAATAAAGGCTCAGAATAAGGAACATGTTTAAATATTACTGTAATTCACTTAAAAAGTTAATATAATAACACCTGCTGTATCAACATGCATTTTTGGACAATAAGAAATATAAAAATCTGATGTCTGGATTTACTGACTGACTGTAATCCTGAATGATTTACTAGCAAATCAAACTTTTTATGAAGGACAGATCAAAATTATGAGGCAAAATCAGAGAAGGTCTCTGAAATTAGGGACAGTGACAGGTGTGCATTACTCCACATTGAGCTAATTAAAAATAAAAGTGACTTACCCTGCTTTTTGATGACTGCTAAACAGCAATCACTGGTGTGTAAAACTAGTATTGCCATGGTTTATGCTTGTTTGTGTGTGTGTGCGCGTATGCAAAAAATAACACAGATTTTTATCTGGGCACACACCCAGTAATGCTGGGACACATACATTATTCTACAGGGTATCTGTAAAAATGCAGCTAACAATAAATTATATTTCCAAAGTACGATAAAATATATTACAGAACATTCAGACACTTAGATCTTGTGGGAGTGTGGTAACCCTTCTCCCCAGATTGTAAAAATGGATGCAGCGAGGCCCCATTAATCATCCTTGATTGTGTAGGACCTCAGGAAAAGCTGCTGATGGCTGAGGAAAAATAAGAAATACAATTTTCTGATTCCACTCTTTAACCCAAACAGTGCTGTGATATGACCCTGTTAGGATAAAGCTGATAATGGCCACTCCTGTCAACCACATTGATTCTAAAACCAGCCCTGATGAGATGTGTGAACAGAGAGAGCTGTTGCAGGTTATGTGGTTATTACTTTTTTAATTTTATATCAGTCAGATCTTAGAGATTTGCACAGAAGGTTGTTATAGCTTGTGTAGGGGTAGTGAACTAAGAGCAACAAAGTAGAGTACATGACTGTAGTCATTATTTTTTCATTTCTTGCAGTCAGATATCAAACACTTATACAGGTGGCTGAGTTGGGGGGTGATGAATGAGGAGTGAGGAGGCGTGCTATGTATATGTCTGTCATCAGTCACTTGAAATGCATGATTATGGCAACTGCTTTATTCCTAATCTCATGCTAGCAGGATGTATAGGCAGTAACTGTCTTTTTTTTTTTGAGGGGGGTTAGGGAGGTAGGCAGTATTTCCAGATAGTATCTGTGTGTACTCACAACAATCTGTGTTAGTTTATCATGAGGTTATGTTTTGTCAGCTTTGAACATTAAGCCTTGGCCAAAACGCGAGTCTCCCTTGAAAGAAAAAAATAAGACTGAATTTCTTTTCTTGCTCATGATTTTTGTTTAGGCCACTGTTGGATTAAATGTTTGGGGAAATACTCTAAAATGTATCCCCAAGCATCCATAACCCCTATAGCTTCAGGAGGCATCAGCTTAATTCAGGTATTTTCTAAATGTTTATTACTGTGCTGCCTTCATTAGGAAAGGTGTGTTGAAAGGATGCAAGGAAAGCTAAAGCTGAAAAGTAACAACAAATTTCTTTCTTTAATCATAATTTTTGCTCATGCCATCATTGGATGAAAAGGTTGTATAAATAGAAACAAACTCAGAGCATATAGAAAATTATAGCTACTTGAAAAAGCTAAAGAGTAAGGAAAAATGTGAGAAAAGGAAGAAAAAAGGTAATGTGCATAGTATGAGACCAAAATAGCAGGAAACAGAGGGGAGCACTGGAGAATATGGGGGGAGGGTTGAAACAGTGGGCAGTACCTAGGGTGCTGTTTGAGCTAACTCCAGCCCTGTACATAGAGTTGTTGTTATGTGTCATTCTTGCAACTAAATACCAGTGGATGTGAATGTCCCTTTGACAGATGTGTCAACATAGTGTGGTACATAGGCCTGTTGTAATGTAAGAGCACCGTAGCTACAGGTCAGTCTATGCATACTACTTCTAAAAGTTTGCAGCATGAACTAAAAGGTTGCTTAGTAGGGGTAGAAGTGACAAGGTGATACTTTAAAGTGAAAGTGCCTTGGTGCCCCCAACTTGACATTTGCTGGGGGCCCCCAGAATGCTAACATTGGCCCTGGCCAAGGCGCATCGGGATGCACTTCAGAAGCTGGTGCAACTGTGTATTGAATTTGCCTTCTGTGGGAGTCAGGAGTGCAGGGAGGAAAGGACACAACTGTACTGACTCCACAAGGAACAAGCAAGCCAGGAACAGCAACCCAAAAGAGCCAACCTCTCGATGGAAACAGCCACAAAAGAACACTTCCAGACAGCGAACTCCACAAGCAGATTTATTACATAATAAAACGTTTTCGTCAATGGTACAACTTCTTCAGACACAACTGTACTGACCCAGAAGCACCCTGATTAATGTATTGGAGCACAAAGCTGATCCTGTGGGTTGATACCTGCTGGTTAAACTAAGATGAGGCCCTCAGGTATTGATTTCTGTGAGTATTTATAGCTTTCTGGTGAAAAACACAATGCAGCTGCTGGAGATTTTGAGTTGTTTGTTGATGTTTTATGAAGGTACCATTTTGATACTGGGACTGGAATGTGTGGGATGCATGTAAAGAAACCATTTGTGTAACACTGCAACAGATAACTAAGGGGATATTGGCAGAGAAGCAGTAAATTATAAAGATATTGATGAATTGGTTGAATGAGCTACAAGATGAAGAGACTGCCGGTGGTGAGAAATAGGATCAATTGACAAGAGTGCCTAAAGGTAAAGTTCAGAGACTACTAGACAGAAAAGAGCAATTTAAAAACTGAACTTGCAACTGAAATATTTGAGAACTCTCAAGTATCACATGAGCCAATAGCTGTTTATTGTCAGGCAAATGAAAGGCGATAGACATTGGGCAGGATTCACAAAACCTCTGTGTAAGAGTTAGCAAGTCTTACACGGAGGCTGCAGTTAAACGGTGTGATGTCAGCATGCCATACATATTCATGAGGGCATGCTGAATCACACCCTAGGCTAAATTGGTCCATGTAGGAAAGTAGGGGGCGTGTCCGCAAGGCGAGTCCTGCAAAGGGACACACCCCCAGAAGAATCACAGTCCCGAAAGGAAACTCCCACAAGCGAGTCCGCGGAAATGTCAAGAAATACAACAGCACACATGCCCCCACAGACTATAAACCCAACTGTAATGTAAAACGTAAAAATCAACAGTTTAATATTTTTTTTTTATAATTTCAAAAATGTTTGCCCGTAATTGCGCTCGTTTGTGTGGGTGTGCCCTTTGCTCAGCCACAGTTAGCACTCATTGGAAAAGCATATAAGATCTAAATATGTAAATTAAGCCAAGTAGCAATAGCGTAGCGGTAGAGACATCGGCCAAAGAGGAGGTAGTCATGGTTCGAGCCCCAACAACATCATTTTCTATTTTAGTGAAATAAGCGCAAAACAATCCCCTGACATATATGTGTATATATATATATATGTAAAACTATAATTTAAGTAAAATGTAATGAAATGGGCCGTGTATTTTTGAAGAAATCTGACACAATAATAAAAAAAAAATTTATAAGTGCCCATAGCTGAGCAGCGCTCTAACAAGCTGAGTATGACTGCCCGCAGGTGAGCAGTGGTTTAACAGGTGTAATATGAGTGCCCGGAGTTGAGCAGTGCTTTAACACGCTGGAACTGTGTGCCCGTAGTTGAGCAACATTTCTCATAGCGTAATATGAGTGGTCATAGGCAAATAACGCGTTAACCACTGTAACCCGTTTGCACGGAGCTGTGCAGCGTGCCAACCGGCTTACCAGCGGACAACGTTGAGCAACCTGTATCAAAGCCGCCTTTACACAGACACACCTCCTAGCCTGTCTAGACAGTAGTAAAATAAAAAAAAAAGGAATGCCCAGGCTCGAACCCAGGATACTGTGCATCATAGTCAAAGTACTGAACCACTAAGCCATGACAGCTGTACTGAAAAATGCAGTATTAGCATATATATAGGAATGAATGGAAATAGAAGCATGACAAAGCAGGTTTTTTTAAGCTGATACATTTCCAAAATGGCCAATCACAGATAAGTGTGGGAAAAATGGCATATATAAGCCCCATAGGCGGAATACACAGCATAACTGTTGTGGAACCTATTCACAATCAGGATGGCAGGTGTAGGAGAGGGCAGTCACTTCCGAGCACAGAGGTGGGGTGTTGAGGAGTTCAAATATATGGTTTGGCTCCTAGTCCACAATCATGAGGCTCAACTCATGCAGGGCCAGGTTCTGTGGGGAGCGTACAAGGCAGAGGCGTGGAACCAGTTGGCACATGATCTCACCAGTGCCACAGGCATACCAAGGACTGGTGAACAGGTCCGTCACCACCATGCGGACCTGAAGAGACGAAAGCAGGATGAACTGAACCGTTGGATCCAGGAGGCCCGGCAAATGCCCAACGCCCCACTACTGAGTAAGTATCCATGTAATTACTTATGTAAGACATTATCCTAGCTGATATTATGGAGATGTATGTTCCAATATTACTTCATTTATATTACAGCTGCAGGTGTGCATTCCGTGAATCGGAGAGCCTATGGTGATAGGCTGGAGCGGTTGTGCCACCAGGCAGGTTAGTAATTATTTTTCTGTAATTGTTATACGATATAAGTGAGACAGCTTGTAAAAGAGTTCAGTGTAGTTACATATTAATAAAGTTCAAATAACACTAGAAGAAAGATTTTGCTAGTACTGTATGATTAGATAAGTGATGCAGCCTGTAATCCAGAAATAAAAATAAAACAAGTCTGAAATAATGATTTTCCACCTGTATTGTAATATCAGATAACCTGCTGCAGCCTGAAAATTAGTGGTAAACAAGCTAAAGACAATAGACATGTGTCAAATACATCCCCATTTAAAATCTGCCATATGAAACAAGTGAGTCTGTTGGAAAGGATTGTTGTAACCAAGTATGACATGTTAATAACGCCTAGAATAAAGTACCATCTTGAAATGTAAAAATAAAACAAGTGAGAGTGTGAGAAAGTGGTATGAATCGACCAAGAAAGCTGTTATAACTCTTGAATAAAGTATACTGCAGTCATTACATAATGAAATGAATGAGACAGCCACAACCAAACAGTGAAATGTTTGTAATAAAGTACTGAAGCTGGAATGTGTCTGTCCCACAATTTGGATATGTTGCTGTACCCTTGCAATATGGAGATAGTATGGTTGTATGAAATAATGAACATCCACAGTTGTCTAGAGCCATATAAATCAAATGTAGCAGGATGCTGTACCTGAACACAGCCAGATATGAATGTGTATGAATAAAAATGCAATGTATATTAATGTAGCAGTAACATTCCCATCACCAACATTCCTAAGGTTACATATAGGAAACTGTACTAAGACCTGTAGGGTATATATATCTGCAGATACTAGAAATGTACAGCATATGTATAGGTAGTTGAAGTTGTTAATGAAATATTTCTTCACCCTACCCTATATTCACAAATAATGCCATTCCACAACAAACTGGGTATGTGTATTCACAATTAATTCCTATGGTCATTTGTCCTGTTGGTTCAAACATATTTGCACGTACGTTGATGCATGTGCCCTGTTCACATATCCAAACCTGATAACCTGTTGCCATCAATCAACCCTGCATGCTGTTGAATTGTGTACTGTTGTTCAAAATATGCATGTGTTATGCTTGCTGTTCAATGTTTGGAATTCATGGGTGTTTGGTTAATGGGAATACTGATACATGCTGTTACAACTAATTTTGAATGGTATTGTTTGTTACTAACCCAAAATGTCATAAAATATTGCTAAACATAGGACAACAGGGAAGGCGGGTTCCAGCGGACCCATCTCTCCCACCTCAGCTGGCGAGTGCACCTGGCACTAGTGCCCAGGCCAGAATCTCCTCCGGTGGCCCTGTGCCACCTTTGGGTGGAAGCGCTGCAGGGGATGGGGCTCATCCCCCCTCTGCAAGCGTAGCCAGAGGAGAACGTCCATCACCCTCCAAAGTGTCCGGTCTGTGGTGTGTAGCGAGATCAGACATTCTGTGCTTGAACCCCTATGCCAGCTTGAGGCACGGGTGGCGCAACTCACGGGTGTGCCTGCTGGCCATCCTACACAGCCCCCAGCACAGCCCCGTCCTGGGCAGTGAAGGCGCAGTGGCAACTGCCCATGGGTGGGGATCTCAGTTCCACTGTTGCCATCTGTGGGCTCATGGGCTCGCGATATCCAAACATCCATCCCCATCAATTGTGTTTCCCCTCCCACATGTGTCATACTACGCCCCTGTATGCGTCTTGTTTCTCTTGTCTGTTAACCTCCCCTACCTACCTCCCCAAATATACCTACTTCCTGTAACTCACATTCCACTCTCACCTGAAAAAAAAATAAAAAAAGGGCACTCTGTCCCCGCAAAAAAATTATGCCCCATACATAGCTGCCCATTTTGCAGACATATGATTGAGTACAATGCCCCGTTCGGAATGTATCTGACCAGACACCTGCTGCAGCTTGAAAGGCCCCAAAAGTTCCTCACCAAAAGGATAAAGGGTCTCAAAAATATGTCTTATGCTGCCCGACTGAAAGAACTCCAGCTCTATTCAGTCTCATACCGCTTGCTCAGAGGTGACCTGTGCCTGACATATAAGGCCATGTCAAACCCAGATTTGATGAATATGCTTCACCTCAAAAAATCTAGATCCCTCAGAACCACAAGGGCGGGAGACTTAAACCTTGACACGGTTATAAATAGAACATGCTGGAGGGACAGATTCATCACCCAGAGACTCCCTATGCTGTGGAACAAAATCCCGGTACATGTGAGGCAGAGCACCTCTCTGGCCTTGTTCAAGAGGAATCTTGACCAATGGATGGGAGATTGCAGATATACCCCAGGGATTACTTCAGTGTCACTGCTTGACAGAGGCACAACAAAATGATAGGCATAGTTTTTATTCAAACTAAAGGGGTGGCGAAAGCCACATAACTATGGGCTAGGCTTATAAATGCCCTTGGGCAGATAGCCTAGTATGAACCTATGTGAACTGGTAATTACAATTGGCTGTACAACATATTTTGTTGTCCTCACTCCTCTCTCAGGGGTGGAATGTTTCAAATTTCACACCAAATTACACACATATGCACAGTTATTGCTGATAAAGAAATGGGCAGCTATGTGCCTTTCCTACATCCTTCCTGCAAATCCCAAGCTTGTTTTCATATTGTCCTACCCTCTTTGTGCCCCCTTTTTCACCACTTTCCTATCTCCCCATTTTCTTTTCTTTCAAAGTAATTAGCGTGGGTGTGCGCGAGAGTAAGCACTTTTAAGCAGTAGTAAGCGGGTGTGCACTTGTGTGCGCTTAGCTAAGCGTGTGTGCGCGAAGCTAAGTGACAGTGCACATGCGTGTGCTCCACGCAAACCAGCGCTAACCCACTTACAACTGCTTAAAAGTGCCTTAGTCACTCTGAATGACAAGGCCTGTAGTCTGCTCAGCAGCAAAATAAAATTCCTTTGTCAGTCTCGAACCCAGGACCTTGGAAACACTAGTCTGCATGACTTACCACTAAGTCATGACTGATATGCAAGAACTTTGTGCTGAAAGCAATATATCATGAAATAGTAGGACTGAATGTAAAGGGAATATAGGAAGGCTATTACACAAAGCTTTTCTTGTATCTTTACTGGCAATTCTTGTGGATTTGCATAACATTAGTGTGAGAAGAGAAACAGTCATGCTAGTAGGTAGCTAGTAGGTAATAATGTGACAGTAGCACCTTGCAAACCACACACACTATCAGAGCAGGATAAACACTGCCGTATTTGAATAGGTAAGAGGCCAGACCTCGCAACTGTGACTGATTTACAGGGATGTTCCTGATTTGAAAACAAATGTTAACTGTGCCCCACTGACTCCCTGTGAAATGTACTAACAGTAGGCAGAAAGGTGTGGAATCCCACATAATGGTAACTGTCAATTACTTAAAGTATGCACTACTTGCATGTCAGAAATGGTGTAGTAATACATATGCTCAAAATACCCCACAGTCACAACTGCAGAATATCTGAAATATATCACGGGTGTATCCCACTGATATGTACCATTCCCTGAGGCTGATAAAAGATATACCTGAGAGTATCTGAGGCCTGCAAGTGTCACAAACTCACAGGCATATCATTCTATCTGCTGTCACACACTCTGTGAATAGCTGTAGAATTGCTTCCACAAGCACACCCTCATGTAGGAGTACAACCCAGAAATATCAAAGGATGTAGCCAACTAATAAAATAAGGACAGTATAGCAGTTTACAAGCGCTGCATGTGCCTGCTATCCATAACTGTTTGTACAAAGTACAAGGCCCCACTACTGCTCAGCGGCAAAATAAAATACCCTTGTAGGTGTCAAGCCCCACACCTTGGCCAGACCAGACTGCATGCAGTACCACCAAACCACACCAAACATATAAGGAATTGCTGCTGAAAGAAATATAGCAAGCATTACAAGGAGTGAATGTAAATGGAAAATATGAAAGCCATAGCAACACATTCCAGTAAAGACACCTAGCAGTCCTTCAAGGAGTGAATGTAAAGGTTAAATAGTGAAGCCATAGCAACAAATTGCAAGAGCCAATGTTGTATATCAGTTAATCCACAAGTCCCACAGGAAAGCACATACTCCCATTTAAACAGTATTAGTATTATTAGGTGTCAGTTAACATACACACTGAGAAGAATGAACTGGAGGAAGCAATAGTCAGGTTTCAGTACAACATGCATTTCAGTGCCTACAACACACCCTTAAATATGAGAGAAATACCAACCTTTACACTCACAGAACAGTGTCCACAGCATACTAGCATGGTCCCCACCTTGAAAATCTGAAAGGGCTATGCCTAACTAACCTAACATTTTATAGCACTGTCCTGAAATCACAGTGAGAACTGCAATTACCACACAGCAGGCTGCATGCAATTAGTAAATGCTGGCTAACAATTGGTGCAGAGGCCATAACATGCACATGTGCAGATACCTACAAAAGCAGCCTGTACTCCCAGTCCACACATGCAATAGTTTAATTGCAACAACCGGAGGGAGAGACAGAGAGAGAGAGAGACACAGAGACACACAGAGAGAGAGAGACACCAAAAAATAAATAAATAAATAAATAAAAAACATCAAGCTAACCATCAGCAGGCCACCAAGCAGCAAGCCATCACAAACAGCAGTGAGAAACAAAGGTAATGTAAACTACATAATCTAATAATCTACATACTGTGAACCCACCATATGTGTTAGCAGTCTGTATCTATATATATATGAAGATGTTCATAGGGCAGGGGACATACTGCAACTGTTAGTGAAGGCTGGACATACATATGTATTTGAAGGTTGCTATGTGCACATATCAATGTAGGTTGTAGTGCAACGTACAATGTAGGTTGTACAGTAATGGATGTTTAGCAGTATGTTAGTGTGTGTATTCGTATGTGTAAATAAAAAAAAAAATATATATATATATATATATATATATATATATGCATATATGTGTACATAGAGAGGGATGTATAAATAGATAGATATAGATAGATAGAATATGTATATACATATATATGTAATAGACACATACATATATAGATATATATAAATACATGCACATATACAGACAGATATGAATGTGTAGAGATATGTATGTATATGAATATCTCTCTCTCTATCTATATATATATATATATATATATATATATATATATATATATATATATATATATATATATATATATATATATATATATATATATATGTATATATATATATATATATATATATATATATATATATATATATATATATATATATACTGAGAGAGGCACATGTGTGCAGATGTATTGCAACAGGTGCCTGGTGACAAGGGCATGGATGCCTACTACTGGATGTGTCAGAAGGGAACATGGGAAATAAGTGTACAATAGCCTCCCCTTTGATATTCACAGTGGCACACTAGTCTTGTAATCCCTGTACATGGTACGTGTCAGCACAAATGGTGTGTCAGCTAGGGAAATGTAGGTCACTGTACCCCTCTACACCTCACAATGTCCTACACGGTATGTACCTCCCATGACAACTACAGAAAGGGAGAAGGACACAGTCATACCTAACACACAGTGATAATGCCCTCAAACACATTACCTATGCAGAGTGACTGACAAAACCACAGATAGAGTGCTTTTCATACTACCTACATAGAGGTTACCACTGCTGGATATACATAGGTAAGTCACACCCATAACAGTTGTCCAACAACCATGGTAACACCTCACAATTTCCCCAGCCTAAATGACCTATGTCTGTCATCCTTGGCACCGCAGTAAAGAGCACATGGTGGAGGTACAGGTTCCTACCCACAAATAAGCCATACCCTGGAGTAAACCACCCAGCATTAAGAAGCAAGGCTCCTCATTAGTAGATTTCAGACATACCCCTGTTGAATGTTATGCAGATAGGTAATATGCCATATGAGTCACCCTATGTAACTGTTTGGCAGGAGCAAGTACAATCACATTACATGTGTCCCAAGGGGCAGGGTAGCATAACAGTATGCTGCTGTAGGCCCAGGGCCAATAGCATACTACCTACCTATGACACAATGCACACACACATGTACTCATTGCAATACCAACTGTGTGAGGTGGAATGAGTGTGCCACTGACTGTGTGCAAGGTCTGTAATGGTGTGATTGCTCAGCATGACTTTGTGTCTGTCATGGTAGTGTGTGTCCTTGGTGTGAGGCCAGAGAAAGATGTGTCAGGTATTGGGATACAAACATACTACTTTGCCATATGTTATGCTGTGGTTCCCTGTATGTGACTGCGGTGTAGGTAGGGGTATGGCCACAAAGACTAGGGTGCATTACCACTGAAATTTTAACTGTGCATTGCATGCATTGCATGGGTTGACAATGTTCCCCATCCATTACCTTGATACAAACCCCGAGTGTGAGGTTGTGCATTGGACCTCAAACAGTGTGCCGACTGCTGGTGTATACTAGTTTGTTGTATGGAGTGTGCCAGGCACTGTCACACAGTTGTTGGCTGAGCACTGATATGTGGTCATTTACATGTGTATCCCCCAATAGACAGACAGATGCTATATATGGCAGTTCATTGATATCACTACAGTAGAGTATTATGTGTGCCATATTACTTGCTCACATATTTTTCTTTTCCTTCCAGGGTGATGGTGCACCAGCGCAACCCCTCGTACTCAGCTGCAGAAGAAGAGGAGATACACCAGAGCCTGGTGCGGGATTTTGCCACACTCTTTTCCCGCACCAGCCAGAACCAGCAGGAGAGGGCTGCACTGTGGCAAGACCTTGTCCATCGGGTAAATTACATAGGTATGCATAACCAGACATATGAGCAGGTACGCCATCACTGCAGTGATTTAATTAGAAATGTCCATCAGCGTGCATCTGATATCCACAGGCAACAGCTTGCCACAGGTGGGGGGTCAGCTATACACCCCCCCACCAGACTGGAGGAGCCCCTCCTAAGTGTTGTGGCTCCAGCCCAACAACAACAACATCCGCAGACATGTGTAATGATGGAGGCTGGAGCCACCCAGCATGTGGACATGGAGCGTGCAGGTAACATGCCATATCTATAGTTGACTGTTCTCTACACTGGTAGTTTATGCATGTGTGAGATGTGTACTGTGTTTGTAGCTGTTATCCTGGAAATTATTGTGCAAGATTGATATTCTCAATATCAGCAGTAGACCTGTGAAAGCCAACTGTTGTACTACTGTACTGTATCATACTCACAGTATCAATGGCACAGTTGTGCCCACTGACAATAAATGTCTTATTTGTGCAGGTCCCCCTGGTGTAACAGCAAGGCAGCCAATCCATGCTGGTGAGTGTGTAATAACAATACTATTAATACTAATGATAATAATAGTAATAATACTCTCAAACAGTATTGCTATGTGTTGGATTGCAGGTGTGTTTGTGTCTGTTTGTTTGTATCTCATGTACTGAGGAGTGTGCACGTGCCCATGTGTGCATGTGCACATGTGTGCATGTGCCCATGTGTGCATGTGCGCATGTGCCCATGTGTGCATGTGCCCATGTGTGCATGTGTGCATGTGCCCATGTATGCATGTGTGCATGTGCCCATGTGCGCATGTGTGCGTGTGTGCATGTGCCCATGTGCATCTGTGGTAACATTGTGTACACATTGTAAACTGTGTTTCCTGTCTTCCTGTCTTCCTCTCACAGGTTCTGGTGTTGCTCTGGTGGTGTGCAGCAGGGAACCTGAATCCACTGCTGGGGATAGTGATAATGGTGATACATGTGTAATGGCACAGGGAGGTGTGACAGGGTCTGTTGTTGGTCAGCCAATCGACAGTACACAGCAGTCAACCCCATCAATGCGCACAGTCATCCTGCCAATACATCCATTGTCACCAATGTCCTTAGGTGAGGGACAGCATACAATGGGCATTGACCAGGGTAATGTGGTATCAGTGGCACATGCATCCCCTCACAGCAGTCATGGCCAGAGTCCTGACATGGTACCACACAGGCAGATGTCCAGGGGTTCTCGTGGGAGCATCCGTGGTCGTACTGCCCCTGTCATACGTACCCAAGCTATGTTCCGGGCTGTAATACAGGCACAGGCATGTATGGAACAGCACACCAGACATGGTCTGAGGGAGCTTAGAGCACATCGCACTGCTATGAATGACACTATGCGTGACTTTGCGGCTGCCATCCGTAATTTCACCGAGGTCATTGACAGACATTGGGGGGACACATTAGATCTGTTCCACAACTACATGTCCATGAGCCAGGGCAATGCAGGATGGTTGAGGCGTCGACGTGGACGTATGTCAGCAACATCAGCAGCTGGCAGTCGTCGCGGACAACAAACCCGCAACCGCTCCCATAGTGCCAGTAGCAGCCCCAGCAATGCTGGATCTGTGCTGTCATCAGACCGCCCTAGGAGACCACATGCACGTGGCTCTGGACAGTCCCAGCAGGGACATGTGTCCAGTCATCAACCAACTGCTTCTGATGACAGTACCCAGTCTGGCTTAGTACCTGATACTGTCCACGGTACCCCTGCCAGGCACAGGTACCATGTCCATGGCCAGAGACAGTGATCTGTATGACCTGGCAGGTACAGTCTGTGGCTGTCCACAAACACCCGTATATGGCAGCCACGAGGTGGAACTGTGTGCATGCATACACACATGCATAATGCTAACACCTAGGGCTAACACATACATGCACACACCGCATCAACATTGCCCCATCTTGTACTGTTGTCCCTCACTAACACACACACATACATGTCAATTGGTTGTATCAGTGGCAGACTCAGGCATACCAAGTACACACCCTGTGCATATGATGAAACTGTGCCACTTCCTGCAATCTGTAACACTGATGCAGGAACAGGTTAACATGGTGCTGATGCACAGGGTGACTACATAGAAGTGTAGTAATATTATCATGTTGTCAACAGTACAGTGTAATGATATCATTGTGGGTATAGCCCAACATGCCTAATGCATTAGCAGTATGATTGTCATTGTATTGTTTTGTACACCACTATTAATTACCATAGTGTAATGTCTGCACATCTTTGCATTCTGGTAGTAAGGCTGAAAACAGAAGGCCACCTAAATAGGTAGCACAGGGGATAAGAAAATGGAAGTAATGATACTCAATGCCGGACATGTAAACCGCAAGATGCATGCAGTCCAAACTCTACTCTGCATGGAGAATGTTGATATCTGTGCAGTAATAGACAACAGGTTCAAGACTCCCAAGAGCACCCTAGCACTGCCAGGTTATACCTCATACCATGCTTATCAGCCCCAAAACTTGCACCAAACCAGAACAGGAGGGGGAGTCTCAATATTCGTCAAAGATACACACACCACCAGGTTGGTGGCACAGCACGAAGCATCAGAGACTATCCATGTGCAACTAACAGTGGGTAAAAAAGCCTTCCAGTTTATAGCCTGCTACAGACCACCCTCCAAAACCCAGGAACCCCACTTGGACTTCCTGAGAACACTGGAAAATATGAAGGTCTCTCCAAACACCATTATATTGGTGGACTTCAACTACCCAAACATAGACTGGGAGCATTACTCTAGCTCCAACTCCCAAAATTTCCTAGCATTTATAAACTCAAATGCTATGGAACAACTTGTTACCACTCCCACAAGAGGGGAAAACATACTGGACCTGATCATCACCAACATGGGGACTCTATGCTCCAGACCAGAAGTGTATCCCTCACTGGTAAGATCAGACCATAAACTAATCTCACTGGATATTCACATTCCGACCCCACCCCCTGCCCAGAAAACCACAGTGTAAAACTTCTCTACAGCAAATTTCACACCTCTCAAAACCAAGGTGGAATCCTTCAAAGCCCCTGGGCCTGTGGAAAATACGGCCCAGACTGCAGAATCCTTTATAAACACATTCTATGAACACCTTCAGGAATGCATGGATCATGCAATCCCAAATAAAAACAAGACCCAATCCTCCAAAGGCAGACGTCCTGTCTGGTGGACCACAGCCATAAACAAACTATACAACAGAAGGAGGAAGCTACTACATGATAGAGCAAAATCCCAAAAAGGGAAGGCATCTCTGATCAGTGTTAGCAAAATACTACGGGCACTCAAAAATCGTCTAAGGCCAGCTTCGAGAGAAAAATTGCACAGGACACTAAGGATAATCACAAGGCTTTCTTTAGTTATGTTAGGAACCTGGGTGGGAATTCCCAGATATGCTCAGAATTAGTCCAAAATGACAAAAAATACACCAAACCCACAGACATTGCCAGCATCCTAGCTGACAGGTTCAGTGTAAACTTCTCCCCCCCCCCCCACCAGAAGGGCAAATATCTATCCCAGCAGAGTGCTGCCCCCCTGACATCTCAGATGCTCAGGTAAGAGTCGCCCTCTCCAAAGCAAAAAACACAGCATCAATGGGACCAGACGGTGTCCCGGGCTGCGTCCTTCATGAACTCCAAGATGAGCTAAACCCAAACATAAAACTACTGTTCAATCTCAGCCTTACCACAGGATATGTACCCAAAGAGTGGCGTACAGCAACAGTGGTCCCTCTACACAAAGGAGGTGCCTCAATGGATCCTGGAAACTATCGCCCCATAAGCCTGACTAGCTTGGTCTGCAAAGCTATGGAAAGGATCATCATGGACCTCATAAATAAAGATATTGGGGACCTACAGACACTGGATCCTACCCAGTTCGGCTTTGTTAAGGGCAGATCCTGCCTCTTAAACCTGGTCGATTTCTTTGAAACAGTCACCAAGGCCATCGATGAGGGGAAAGTGGTCCACACAGCCTACCTGGACATCGCAAATGCCTTTGATACAATACCCCACTCGGACATTATAGATAAGCTCACCAGCTTAAATATAAACCCCTATGTCACTATATGGGTTGCAAACTGGCTCAAGGACAGAACCCACATGGTTAGAATTGCTGGAGCCATGTCAGACTCCAAACCAGTTACAAGTGGCATCCCACAAGGCTCAGTCCTGGGACCTCTCCTGTTCGGTATATATTTCTCTGAGGTACAGGCCAACATGGAAGGACTGTGGCTGACAAAGTTTGCAGATGACTGCAACTTGGCACTATAATCGACTCTCCAGCCGACACAGCCATCCTCCAAAAGGGCCTCATAGAAACAGACAACTGGTGCCAGAGCCATGGCCTCAAGCTAAATGCCACAAAGTGTATAGTCATCCCCTTTGGCAAAAACAAAGTGCCCACAAATTACCACATAGGTGGTAATCCATTAAGTACAGAAGACGTAATTAGGGACATGGGGACCCAAGTTGATAGCAATCTCTTATTTGACAACCACGTGGCCAAAGTGGTTAGAAAAACATCATCTAGATCAGGGGAGGTCATCGTGCCTCTTTACTCATCCCTCATCAGGCCCATAATTGAGTGCAATGCCCCTTTTGGGATGTACCTTACCAGACACCTGCAGCAACTGGAAAGACCCCAAAAGTACCTCACCAAGAGGATCAAAGGGCTCAAGCAGATGCCATATGCTGCCCGGTTAACAAAACTCCATACTCAGTGGCATGCCACCTACTCAGAGGCAATCTGTGCCTGACGTATAATGCCATGTCCAACCCGGAGGTAATGGACATGCTGCACCTCAGAAAATCCAAATCCCATCCAGCTACGTGCTCGAGAGACTTGAACCTCAGCACTGACATAAATAGGACATGCTGGAGGGACAGATTCATAACCCAGAGGCTCCCTTCACTCCGGAATAAAATCCCAGTCCAGGTTAGGCAGAGTCCCTCATTGACTCTCTTCAAGAGGAATCTTGATGAGTGGATGGGGGGTCGTAGGTTTACCCTGGATATCACTTCTGTGTCACTGTTAGACAGAGGGACAGTATACTAACCTCGAAAAAGGGCACAGCAACATTAATTTAAAATGGGTGGCGAAAGCCAAACACACTCTGGCTTGGCTTATAAATGCCCTAGGGCATATAGCCTAGTATGAACCTATGAACATATACCCACACCCCCAGGTTGTTGCCACAGCGTGACGCATCACAGACTATCCACGTGCAACTAACAGTGGGTTAAACTGACTTCCAGTTCATAGCCTGCTACAGACCACCCTCCTAAACCCAGGTAACCCACTTGGCCTACTTAAGAATACATGAATATATGCAGGTGTCTCCAAACAACAATATATTGGGCAGCTTCATTTACCCACACATAGACTGGGAGCATTACTGTAGCTCCAACACCCTAGGTGAAAGGTTCCTAGAATCCATACACTCAAATGCTATGGAACAACTTGTTACCACTCCCACAAGAGGGGAAAACATGCTGCACCTGATCATCACCAACATGTGGACTATATGCTCCAGACCAGAAGTGTATCCCTCACTGGTAAGATGACACCATAGACTACTCTCACTGTATATTCACATACCAACCGCAGCCCCTGCACAGAAAACCACAGTCAAAAAGTTGTGTAATGCAAATTCCATGTATTCACATGAGGCAGGCTTCACACATGGGAACTATTTAAGGTCACAGGTATATATGTCTATGTGGCACACACATACCTCATGTGTGCATTGACATTACTGATATAATATATGTTGTACAATATTAAGAGCAACACCCAACACACATGGACAAACTGTGTGACAAAAACACACATGGCATTTGAAGATTTAAACCCCTACCTAACTATGTTATGACACTTGAGAGAGACGCATTAGCAGAGCGTGCTATTTGCATTACTGGGAGGTTTCCCTTCTCCTGCTATACTTATAGGGTGCTGACATCATCAGTATTTAGAAAGAGGAATGTACATCATGTAGTGTGTTCTTCTAGTTGCCAAAAGGGACATTTCTTTCACACAGAATTGCAAACACATTAACCCCCCCCCCAATCACACTGCGCATTTGCAGGATTCAAACCCCTATCTAAGTATATTATGACACTTGAGAGAGACGCATTAGCGGAGCACGCTATTCGAATTACTGGGTATCTTTTCTTCTCCTGCAGTATTTATAGGGTGCTGACATCATTATTTATAAAGAGGTGTGTACATCTATTACTATCTGTCAGTAAGGGGGATAGCATATATATGCATTAACAGACGCCTAATTCAGGGTCACATATGCACATCAGCACTGCCAGGTTATGTTTTATACCATGCTTCGTGACCACAGGACCTGTAA
Organism: Protopterus annectens; assembly: GCF_019279795.1. Classification (NCBI taxonomy): domain Eukaryota; kingdom Metazoa; phylum Chordata; order Ceratodontiformes; family Protopteridae; genus Protopterus; species Protopterus annectens. The sequence continues at coordinate 298,054,638 of NC_056744.1, forward strand.
CACACAACACAACCAGTTCAGACCACCCCTCCCATATCCAGGAACCACACTTTGCTTCCCTGGGAACAGTGTAGGATATGAAGGTGTTCACATAAACCATTACAGTGGTTAACTTCAGGTACAGGTATATTGAGTGGGGGAACTACTCAGGCCTCAACATCACTCTACAGCCACTACAATTTGTGAATCCATGTGCTATGGCAGGACCAATCCATATTGGATCTAACCATCTGCAACATGGGGACTCTATGCTCCACACCAGAGATAGACCACCATTGTTAATATCTGACCATAACCAACTTTCCCTGGACATCCATATCCCATCCCCACCCCCAGGCAAGGAAGTCACTGCAAACAAAGTATTTATCAAAAGCAGACTTTGCACTTGTGAAGACTTGGGTGGAAGACTTCAAAGGACCCATGCTGGGGGATTATACAGGACATCTCCATAATACTCAAAACAGCAAACCACAAATTCTTCAAAAATACAAGACAAATGAAGCAGTCAGAGAGTGGAACAAGGAAACAACTTTAATCCATCTTTTCAGTCCTGGTACCTCAGCATTTCGCCTTCAATGGGACACATTTACACATTTTCAAAACCTCTTTTTATATATACATCAATTAAGCAATTAAACAATCAATTCATCAGTTCAAACAATTTTAACCCTCTCAGCACAAGATATTTCTTTATAAAAAGTTCATCAACTACAATTTATAACATTGCATTACTTTACATTTTCTTAAATTTAATTAATTCATTTTATGATGTAATATACTTATTATTATACACAATTTCAAAAGTACAAATATGAAATAAATACATTATAAGAATCAAAACTACTACTCTAATAAATTTCATCCATTTTCTAAATTCATTCCATTAGGAAATAATGTGTGATACCCTATAATCATTCTCTGTTCAAGTTTATTCAAAGCAGTTTTAAAATTCCCTGTGCACAAGTGGGGTCTGGCAAGTACACTGAATCTAAAACCTTCATTTTTACCATTATGTGTATTGCAAAAATGAGCGGCCACCGGACTCTCCAAATTGCCCCTCCTTATGTCACCCAAATGCTCCAAGATGCGGACCTTAATCTTCCTATTGTATTCCTTAGGGCAAACAGCCTAGTATTGACCTCTACACCCATATGTTTAATTTTCAGATGCACAATATTTGTTGCTGATAAACTGTTTGCAGGTCTTTATTGCCATAGCTTTCCCTGTTTCTATGAACAATTTGTGTATCTGTGGAAGATGTTTGAATATGAGAGGGATCCTCTATTTTACTTATCTCTCTGTTGTCATTTAACTGTGTGCACTGGGCAGATTGCTGTATTGTGGGAGGTTCCTGGCTTAACACATACAAATGCCAGATATGTGTGGCCAACTGCTAAACTGAGACATGGCCTAAGTGTGTGAGCATGCTCAGTTCAAGCTTTCCATGGCTTGTTGCCTGACATATGTCTCATTTATCAAAGTGTGCAAGCATGCCCAGTGTGAGCTTTCCATATGTTGAAATCTGAGGTCCACCACATTTGTGGTTGTGTGTGAACTTCAACAATATTTCACATTTATAGTTGTGTGTTGGAAGTCATATTGTGTACTTACTGCCCAACTGCTTTGTGTCTGAACCCAACAGGGATTATACTGTGCCTGCAGGGTTTCCATGGGATAGTTTGCATACAATTGTCAACATCCTTTCATACTGACCAAATACTGTAATATCGTATAGTGTACTGGTTCAGTACTTTCACTGTGGTGGACAGTATCCTGGGTTTCAGTCCTATCACTGCTTTAAATATTCATAGTGAGCACACCAAACTGGTTAAGGGCCAGTTGTGCAAATATGACCATGTTGCATTTTGTTCAGATATGGACTACTTAAACCAGGCTTTTCCAACATTGGTAGTGTATTCCGCAACTTTGGTGGACATTGACAAACATTAGCTATGTGCCCTAGGCCATTTCTAATGCTAGTCAGAGAGTGTGTTTGTCCTTCAACACACATTGTAACTGGAGTTTGCCATGACATATTTCAAGGTTAGTATACTGTGCCTCTGTCTACCCGTGACATAACAGTGATACCCAGGGTAAACCTACCATCTCCCATCCACTCATCAAGATTCCTCTTGAGGAGAGTCAATGAGGGACTCTCTGGCTAACCTGTACTGGGAGTTTACCCAAGAGTGGAGGGAGCTTCTGGGTTATGGATCAATCACTACAGCATGTCCTATTTATGTCAGTGCTGGGGTTCAGGTCTCGCATGTGCATAGCTCACTGGCATTCAGATTTTACAAGGTGCAGCATGTTCATTGATTCCAGCTTGGACATGGCTTTATACATCAGGCACAGATTGCCTCTGGGCAGGCAGTATGGCACTGTGTGGAGCTGCAGTTTGTTTAATCAGGCAACACATGGCATCTGTTAGAGCTCTTTGATCCTCCTGGTAAGGTACTTTTGGGGTCTTTCCAGTTGCTGGAGGTGTCTGCTGAGGTACATTCCACAGGGGCCATTGTACTCAATTGTGAGGCTGATGAAGGATGACTGAAGAGGCACGATGACCTCCCCTGATCTAGATGTGAATACCTTCATGATTAGGTGGGTATATGGTATGTTTCTGTAACCACTAGAGCCACATGGTTGTCAAATGCAAGATATTTATCAACCTGTGTCCCCAGGTCTCTTATTACTTCTAAAGTACTTAATGGGTTAACACCTATGTGGTAATTGGTGGGCACTTACTGTTTTTCCACAGGGGATGACTATACACTTTTCTGCATTTAGCTTGATGACATGGCTCTGGCACCAGTTGTCTGTTTCTATGTGGCCCTTTTGTAGGATGCTTGTGTCAGCTGGAGGGTCAGACATGGTGCCCAGTTTGTAGTCATCTGCAAACTTGTTCAGACACACTCCTTCCATGTTGGCATGTACCTATGGGAAATATATACCAAACAAGGGAAGTCCCAGGACTGAACCTTGTGGGATGCCAGTTGTAGCTGGTTTGTAGTCTGACATGGCTGCAGCATTTCTGACCATGTCAGTTCTGTCCTTGAGCTGGTTTGCAACCCATCTACTGACATAGGGGTTTATATTTAAGCTGGTGAGCTTATCTATAATGAACACGTGGGGTATTGTATGGAAGGCTTTTGCAAGGTCCAGATAGGCTGTGTGGACCACATTCCCCTCATCAATGGCCTTGATGACTGTTTCAAATGAGTCAAACATGTTTAAGGGGCAGGATCTTCCCTTAAGAAAGCCACACTGGGTAGGGTCCAGTGTCTGTAGGTCCCCAATATCTTTATTTCTGAGGTCCATGATGATCCTTTCCATAGCTTTGCAGACCAAGCTTGTCAGGATTATGGGGTGATGGTTTGCAGTATCCATTCAGGAACCACCTTTGTGGAGAGGGACCACTGTTGCTGTACACTGCTCTTTGGGTACATATCCTGTGGTAAGGCTGAGATTGAGCAGTAGTGTTATTTGATGTTCCGTTGTTCTTGGAGTTCATGTTGGACGCAGCCCAGGACACCATCTCTTACCATTGATGCTCTGTGTTTTGCTTTGAAAATGCTGGCTGTTAACTCAGCATCTGCAATGTCAGGGGGCCAGCACTCTGCTGGGATAGATATTTGGCATTTTGGTTGGGGGGCGGGGGGGTTTGCACTGAACCTGTCAGGTTGGATGTTGGCAATGTGTGTGGGTTTGGTGTATTGTTTGTAATATTTGAGTAATTCAGAGCATATCTGTGAATTCCCACCAAGGTTCCTACCATCAGTTAAGAAAGCCTTGTGATTATCCTTAGTGTCCTGTACGATTTGTATTTTCATAGGTTCATAGGTTTATACTAGGCTATCTACCCTAGGGCATTTATAAGCCTAGCCAGAGTGTGTGTGGCTTTCGCCACCCCTTGCAATGTGAATATTATGCCCATTTAGGGTTTACTTTACTGTGCCTCTGTCTAGACGTGACACAGTGATGACCCCCAGTGTAAATCTACGATCTCCCATCCACTCGTCAAGATTCCTCTTGAAGAAAGTCAGTGAGGGGCTCTGCCTAACATGGACTGGGATTCTGTTCCAGAGTGTAGGGAGCATCTGGGTTATGAATCTGTCCCTCCAGCACATCCTATTTATTTATGTGTTGAGGTTGAAATCTGTCGTGGCTCTGATGGATTTGGATTTTCTGAGGTGGAGCATGTCCATTAATTCTGGATTGGACATGGCCTTATACATAGGGCATACATCGCCTCTGAGTAGGCAGTATGTGACTGAATACAGCTGGGGTTTCTTCAGCCGGGCAGCGTATGACAAATGTTTGAGACCCTTTATCCTCTTGGTGAGGTACTTTTGGGGTCTTTCTAACTGCTGCAGGTGTCGGGTAAGGTATATCCCAAATGGGGCATTGTACTCAATTATGGGCCTGATAAGAGAAGAGTATAGGGGCACAATGACCTCTCTTGATGTAGATGTGAATCTTTTCATGATAAGGTGGCCAATATAGAAGGTCTTCCTAGCCACCTTGGCAATGTGAGTGTCACATGAGAGGTTACTGTCCACTTGTGTCCCTAGGTCCCTGATTACTTCTTCCGTACATAATGGATTACCACCTATGTGGTAATTTGTGAGTACCTTGTTTGGTATTTGGAGAGACATTCATACTCTCCAGTGTCTTCATTAAGGCTGAGTGGGGTTCCTGGGTTTGAGAGGGTGGTCTGTAGCATGCTACAAACTGTACAGCAGTTTTGCCTACGGTTAGTTGCACATGGATGGTCTCCGATGCTTTGTGCATTGTCAGTAACCTGGAGGTGTGGGTATCTTTGATGAATATGGATACTCCCCCTCCTTTTGTGGTTTGGTCCAGGTTTTGGGGCCGAAAAGCATGATGTGAGGTATAACCTGGTAGTGCTGGGGTGCTCTCAGGAGCCTTGAAGCAGGTTTCCGTCACTGCACAGACATCGGTGTTCTCCATACTGGGGAGGGCCTCGAGAGCATGCATCTTGAGGTTTAGACTTCTGACGTTGAGCAGCATTACCCTTATTTTTTTTCCACTTATGTTTTCTAGGGAGGTGGGTTTGTCTTTTGAGCCTTGCCTAAAAAAGGCACTATGGAGGTGGCAAGAGCCTTAGCCAATATCCAGAAGCCCGGGGATGACAGGTGCAAGCCATCCCTGGCAAAGCGGCGTGGCTTGTCAAGCATGTCATCCCAAGCAGACAGACATTGGATCCCCTTGGAATGACACCAGTAATTGAGCCAATTGTTAAAGCTGATCATTCTGTGTTTGTACTGTGGCATCATTCTTGGTGAGGGTAAGATGCTGCTCAGGGTCAGGGTCATACCGGCCTGGGCTACATAATCAGAGAGCTCCTTTATGTCTCTTTTCATGTAGTCCAGGGAGGTACGTCTCAGGTCATTCACACCAGCATGGACAATGACTGAGTCATATTTTTACTTGCTTTGGAGTGACCTGCATGCTTTTGTTATGTGGTGGATTGTAGCGGCCAACAGGCAGCTTACTGTAACCTTTTCCTTGTTCAGTCTGGTGAGCGGGACATCTGTGTGTCTGACTATGGAGTCACCTATTACAAGTGTATCAGGCATGTTGTTTGTCCTTAAGGGCTGTGACTGTTTGGCACACTGACTTTGTGAACTATGTGTTGCATGTGCTATGTTTTGAGGTTGTGGTTGCTTGGGTGTCTGCTTTGGAGGCCTCTGTTGATTTGGTGGATTTTTAATTAGAGCCTCCGGGAATGTTTTTGTGTGTTTATGTCTTTGGTTTGCAGTTGTGATAGGTCTATGTGAGACTGGGTTTGTGGTGTGTGTGGTTACCTTCTCCTCCTGACTGGTTTTGCCAGTACTGAGTTGAGAGAGCTCGGCCTCCAGTTTGGATATATAGTTGCATCTCTCACATATATTTGTATTTCTTGGGGGGAGGAGGGGGTTGTCTGTGTACATGGGGCAGGTGTAACATTGCCTCAAGATTCCCAGATTCAACATGTTGTAGCTGGCCTTAGTGGATTTTGTGTGTGGCCATAGTTTTTTGCCATTATACTGATCAGAGATTACTTCCCTTTTTGGGTTTTGCTCTATCATGTAGTAGCTTCCTCCTTCTCTTGCATGGTTTGGTAATGGCTGGGGTCCACTAGGCCAGATGCCTGTGTGTATGGAATTGGGTCTTGGTTTTATTTGGGATTGCATAATCCATGCATTCCTAAAAGTGTTCATAGAATGCATTTATAAAGGGTTCTGAGGTGTGGCCCATATTTTCCACAGGCACAAGGCCTTTAATGGATTCCACATCAGTTTAGGGAAGTGCAACTTTTGCTTTACACATGTTTTTCACTGTGGTTTTCTGGCCAGGGACTGTGGTCAGGATGTGTATATCCAGTGTGATTACTCTATGGTCTGGTCTTACCAGTGAGGATACACTTCTTATCTCGTCATAGAGTACCCATGTTGCTGATTATCACATCCAGTATGCTTACCCCTCTTGTGGGAGTGGTACGTTGTTCCTGGGCATTTTGGTTTATGGATTCTAGGAACCTTTGGCCTAGGGTGTTGGAGCTAGAATAATGCTCCCAGTCTATGTTTGAGTATTTTCAGTCGCCCAATATAATGTTGTTTGGAGAGACCTTGATATTTTCAAGTGTTCCGAAGTAGGCCAAGTGCGGTTCCTGGCATTAGGAGGGTGGTCTGTAGCAGGCTACAAACTGGGAGGCAGTTTTAGCCACTGTTACTTGCCCGTGGATAGTCCATGCTGCTTCTTGTTGTGGTACCAACCTGGGGGGGTGGTTATCCTTGACAATTATTGATAGTCACCCTCCTTTTGTAGTTTGTTCCATGTTTTGGGGCTGTAAAGCATAGTATGAGGTGTAACCTGGTAGTGTTAGGGTGCTCTTGTGAGCCTTGACCCAGGTTTCTGTTACAGAACAGATATCAACATTCTCCATGCTAAGGAGAGTTTGGACTGCATGCATCTTGCAGTTTAGACTTCTGGCATTGGGAAGCATTACGTCTAGGTTCTTATCCCTTGTGATACCTATGGAGGTGGGTTTGTGTTTTGAGCCTTACCTATTCAAGGCACGGTGGGGGTGACAACAGCCTTTGCCAGTATCCAAAAGGCCAGGAGTGATAGGTGCATGCCATCGCTAGCAGGTGGAGCAGCATGTCTTGCTCAGCATGTCATCCCAGGCTGACACGCATTGGATCCCCTTTGACTAACAGCAATACTTAAGCCAATTATTGTAATTGATGATCTTGTCTTCATATTGTGGCATCATGCTTGGTGAGGGTAGGATGTTAGTCAGGGTCATCAAGTTTGCATATACTATATGGTGTTACATTGCTTAACACATGGCAATCATGCCTCAGGTGGTGCTGCAGGGCTGTCTATGTTGGATGCACATACTACACTCCCTGTACATGTTTGAAAGCAGGTTGTGTCAACTTAGGCATCCCTTTTACTATATGTGTGAGTCAGAGAGAGGTATAATTTCCAGTGTTCCTACTGAGCCAGTGTATGTGCTATGCATTGCCTCTTTGCCAAGGCATACTGGGCATGCCTCCTTCTGCCTACTGAGGCAGGCTCAGGTTGTTCCTCCTCCTCCGAGTCACGCTCTGCCTGTGATTGGCTTGGCAATGGTGGAGGGCTGCAGCTGTTTTCGCATAATCATATTATGTAGCTTAGCACATACCATGACAATTTGGGTACATGTAGTTGGTGAGTACTGCAAGGCTCCACCAGATGTGTCCAGGCACCAGAACCGTGACTTGAGCAGCCCAAACACACGCTCGATTACATTTCGTGTTTGTGCATGTGCCTCATTATGGCGTTCTTGTTCAGGTGTGTGTGCATTTCTGATGGGTGTCATCAGCCATGGCTCCAGTGCGTAGCCAGCATCCCCCACTAAGTGACCATGTGGGATGTCCCCATTGGCAAATGTCTGGTACAGCTGTGTCAAATTCCAGATATGGGAATCATGGTAGCTTCCAGGGCAGTCAGCACACGCATTCATTATTATGCCCTGGGCATCACACACGACCTGGCTGTTGATGGAGGGGAAGCCCTTGCAGTTAATGTAGGCCCTACCCTGCTCACCAGCTGGTGCTTTGATGCGTATATGCGTGCAGTCTGTTGCACCCACTACCTCAGGGTATTCAGCTATTTGCTGGAGGAGACGCATATTGCTGGCCAATACCTCACGGGAATTGGGGAAATATACATGATCACCGACATGTGCTGACATGGAATCCAGGAACTGGTGCAGTACCCTGGATGCTGATGCCTGTGATATCCCCATCATATCTCCAATTGGTCTCTGGAAGGTACCTGTTGCTAGTATTCTTAAGCCAACACATACCTTGGTTTCCACTGGGATGGGTTCCCCTCTGTTGGTTCTGTGTGTGAGGTGTGGCCTGCAATTTGCTGTAGGAGGTCTCTGTCCACTCTATAGCGCTTCACTATCTCCAGCTCATGTAACCCCTGGTAGGTGACCCTGGGCTTGTATACTCTTCTCCGTCTCCTCACTGTGGGTTGTCCGGCAGTATTTGCATAGTCATCACCCTCAGCAAGTTGCATATGTCTCCTTATAACAGCTATGGCAGCCCCTAGCATTTTTGGTCTGAGTGAAGCTTTTTCAGTTTTCGCTTCTAATAGCTTACTCCTCTGTTGCAGTGTCTCTTGAGAGAAACATTCTGCACTGTTGTTTGCAGAGTTTTAAGTGCTGGGCTGGGCTACTGTTCTGCCTGTGTAATTGCCTGCTTCTGATTGTTTTCACCTGCTAGCTCTGCCAGTAATCCCTGCTAGCTTCCTACTATTTCTCATGCTTCCTTTTTCCCTTCTGTTTCCTCAGGGGGGAGCGACGCACATACCAGCGAAAACACGCTCACAGCGGCTAATACACGTGCACACATGCTTAGACGGACTAGTATCTGCTTATTTGGGTTAAAACTCGCACACACCAGTGCAAACAAGCTTACAGGTATTTAAACAGGCTCCTACATGCTTATTCTGCCTTAAACACGCGCACTCACGCTTACACGCTTGCACTCTATCTTACTCATGCCTACCAGCGCGCATGCATGCCCAGCAAGAAACTTTGGTGTTATCCATTGTGTACACCTTCCATTTCTTGGCTTTCCCATGCCTACTTGTTGACACTCCTCTTTCCATGATGTGTGACTGACATCTTTCACATGCCACTGTGCTCCAATGAGCTGCATTTCTTTCATACATTACCCCCTGTGATGTCACCTATCTCCTACTCTGTTACTCCCCCTTATCCTACTCCTACACTGCATGGAATGTGCTCATTTGCTATGTGACAGTACGATTCACTATCCTACCACTCATTTACATGGGATTGCCTACTAATGCTTAGTTACATGTCTTACACTCAGCTTCCCCCCTTAGCAACCCCTACTCAGTGGCCATGTTGTTTTCAGCCTGCTATTCCCTTACATTGTAAATTCATGCTTTGCATAAAACCCACGTTTGTGGGTTTAAAATTTTTATTTTTCTGTTTTTTTATAGCGCAGCCCGTTTGCATGGCGCTGCGCTACATTTAAACATTTTTATTTTATTTTTGCATTGGGGTACGTTGCCAGTGGCCACATATTTGGCCATTGGCATGCTGCCTGGGACATTTGCAACTTTTATTTGGGGCTGACAAGGCTCCATTGTGTTATTTGCAGAACGGTACTCAGTTATCAACTGAGTACATTTCTGCAGATAACATGGCTCTTACACGGGCAGGTTTCTGCTTCCTGGATCGTGAAATAACCTCATTTGCATGCCTTTCAGCTGCAAGTGAGGTAATTAGCATATCCACGCCCTGTCCGTGTAAGAGCCGTTTTAGGTGCTCTCTTACATGCACATACATGCTGTTCCTGGATAGCGATGGCTGCATGGAGTCTTACACTACTCTTAGACTCCGTGCAAGCCATCATGAATCCTGCCCATTATTAAGCTTAGAAAACATAAATTGAGTCAGCTGGGTTTCGGTACAAACTTCTCAGGAGATATTTCAGAGATTTTATCAATAATTTTATAGACAAAAGACAGAACAGTGACTTCAGAGAGGCAGTAGTGGCCATCATACATAAGAAGGGAAAAGACTCGTTCTCCCCTAGAAGCTTACACATGACTTCTGTTTTGAATATTAATTTTCAGTGTTTCATGTGACTGGTGGAAATAGATTAAAACAACTAATACACCCTGACCAGTGTGGTTTTGTACCAGGTAGGCAAATAGCAGACACTACCTATAAGACATAATCTTCAGTGGATCAAATAATCCTGTAATCATAATATCCTTTGAAGTCGAAAAGGATTTTGATCAAGTTGATTGACATTTTTTGTCTGAGATGTCAGTGAGACTGGGGCTATCTAATCCTTTTATTAAACTGTTATGGGCCAATTTAATGGTTCATCACCTGGAATTAAAGTTAATAATGGGTTCCCCAAATGATTTTCACTAAGTAGTGGGCGAGGATGCACTGTTTCTTCCTTTGTTTGCAATATATAATGAAATAGTGCAGTTAATCCAAGCATCTCAGATAAAGGTCTATCAGTAGGTAGCTCAAAAGTTGAAATGTTCCTTTTTAGCTGATGATCTGTTCATATACTTCTCAGACCCAAAGTCAGATACTTGGAGTTGTTTAGAATACGGAAGAAATTTGACAGATTGTCAAAATGTATTGCTAATATAGACAACACTCAAATGGTCAGCATAAACTATAGACTGTCTAGAGCTTTAGAAGAGAGATTTACAAATATGTGGGGTTATAACGGAATTAAGTTCTTGGGTATTACTGTGGCCCTGATATTAAAAGGTAGTGTACAGTGTTCATAATAGTACTTTGCTGAACAAGAATGAAGGAATGATGTACAGGTGGAATAATCATTTTTTTCAATCTTCATAACAGGGGGCGGCCATGGTGGTGCAGTGGTTAGCATTGTCGCCTCACAGCAAGAGGTTCTCTGGTTCAATCCTTGGCTAGGGTGCCTTCTGTGCGGAGTCTGCATGTCCTCCCTGTGGTCACGTGGGTTTCCTCCGGGTGCTCCAGTTTCCTCTCACATCCCAAAGACATGCTGCAGGTGGATTGGACACTCTAAATTGTCCCTAGGTGTGTGTGTGTGTGTGTGTGTGTATATGTGTGTGTGTGTGTGTGTGTGTGTGTGTGTGTGTGTGTGTGTGTGTGTGTGTGTGTGTGTGTGTGTGTGTGTGCCTTCTGTGGAAGGTTGGGTGCCGGGCTGGCAACTCAACACTGTAAAACTCCACTGCCAGTCATGAGCTGTGGCGACTCTTAACCAGGAAAAGCCGAAAGAAGAATCTTCATAACAGGACACATGCAGTTAAAATGTTTTTTTCTTCTTTGTGTATGCATAACTTTTAGAAACTCCATTTTAGACTTTTAGAAACTCCATTTTAGTTCTGGTTCTGGATCTGAGTGTCACTGTCTTGCTGCCAACCCTTTTCTTATACTGAATGAGCATACATGTTGCTCTAGCTCCTTTCTATGTCAGCTTGCTAGACTCTGTCTATAGATTCTTCCACAGTTTCTATAGAGCTTCTAATGGGGAAAATATTTTCCTAATATTATATTATGAATAGCCACAGGAAGTAGCAGGTTCCCAGAACTGTCTGAATTTCTATATGCACTGTTTTCTACCACCCCAAGTGCATATTTCTTCTACTGATTGGTTGCTACTGAACTTATCCTTACACACCAGGGAACACATGACCAAAGTCATTATGTTTCCACAATATAACAGAACTTGAACCAGCCTTCTTTCTGAACTGCAGTACATTTCACTAGCTTAGTTGTAATGCAATGACATAATGCAGAGTCAGTTATTCCAGCTGTAGTGTTGTTACACTCTATAGAGGAACATTTACAGCATGCATGTCAGTGTTCATGTTTCTGATAGTAAAAAGTAAATCTCAATGACTTCTCTTCAAACTAAAATGGAAGACGTCAGACTGCCACAGAAGGAGAAGAAGAAGTCAGTATTCTAACAGGCAGACAGTAAAAAAACAGAGTAAACAAAACTGGCTTGAAGCTTATCTACGTGGTAGTAATTTGCAGTACACAGTTTGGGTATAAAGGTGGTGAAGCTGCATTCTGTGATGTGGGAATGCAGGATGAACATTTTGTTGGTACCAAAGAAACAAGGTGTAGTGGCTACTCCAGAGAATCTAAGACAGCTATTTCCCAATGCAAATAGTATGTGTTGGCAATGTGGACTTCTTTGAGAATGTCACCAAAGCCCTGGATGAAAGCAAAACAGTACATACAGCCTCTCTTGACTTAGCCAAGGCTTTTGACACAATTCTCCACTCAGGCATCATTGAGAAACTCACCTAGCTGGGAATTAACCCATATGTCACTAGACAAGGAGCCAACTGGCTCACCGACAGAACACATATAGGCAAAATTAGGGATTCCACCTCTACCATCCGACCAGTTACCAGTGGTGTACTACAAGGATCTGTGCTAGGCTCCCTACTGTTTGGAATCTATTTCTCAGAAGTCCAGGAAAAAATAAATGGCTTGCGGCTTACCAAGTTCACTGATGACTGCACACTGGGTGCAATTACTGAGTCCCCAACGATGTTGAAAAACTACAAAAAGGGGTTACACAGACAAATGATTTGTGCCAAAGCCACAGACTTAAACTAAATGCAAAAAATGTGTTATCATCCCTTTCAGCAAAGGGGAAGTCTCTGTAAATTACAATATTAACAGTACCCCCTTAGCTCAAACCCTGTGTTGAGAAATTTGGGAACACAGGTTGATAGCAACCTTAACTTTGATCTCCATGTGTCCATGGTGGTAAGAAATGCTTTCTACACTACACATCTTATAAGTTAGGGCATTGCATCCACAGCTAAGGATGTTATAACTCCCCTGTACTCATCCTTCATCAGACATGCCCCAACCATCTTCCTTCCTCAAATTGTTCTTTTAAATTCTGGCAAATGCCTTGCTACATAGCAAGCAGTTGTTATGGTTTATACCTCACACAGAGGTCTACAGCGTTCAGGTTTTAGTTAAAAAAATGTTTTTTTACTTTACTCTGCACAGAGCAGTACAATACTCAGGTTTTAGTTAAAAAAAAGAAAGAAATATTTTAAATGCTAACAAACTGCTTGCTACAATGTAGATGACACAGAGAGCACCACAGCACTCAGGTTTGGCTGTAAATGCAATACTGGCTTTTAAAAGAAGGTATTTATTAAAGAGTGATCAGGATCAGCCAGCCATGCTCTCTAGCACTTTGCCCCAGGACAGTTGCCACCTTAGCCCTGCCTTGCTGTGCTTCTGCTTGGACTTGATTAATGTAAGTTCTGAGATTGTGGTGCTCGTTCGCCGAAACACAGGTGCAGGGGTGCTTACCTTGCATGGTTGCTGAATGTAGTTTAGGAGAACATTTTTCAAATATTTTCCATTTGCTGAAACTGCCTTTGGCAAGTTGACATGAATCCAGCCATTGATGGCTTTTCCACTGAAATATTACAGCACTCAGATGCAGCAGTTACCATAATTAAAAGACTCTGCCTGGAAATTTGGATGACAACATCATGGCAAACTGATTAGAAAAGATTATGTTTATATCAATCTTCAGGAAAGGTCATCCAGCTAATTGTGAAAACTATCACTCTCTTCCACACAATGTCAGAATTATTCCCGAGATTATTTATTCACTTGAGAATTACAACTGTACGTGGAATGTGAATTGTGAAAAGTGCAAGCTGTATTCAGGAAACAGAAGTGAACAAGGAACAAGAAACTGATGAAGGCTTTGTACTGAAATTAGTTTGTCTTTCAAACTATGGACCAGAAATAAAATCAACTGCACTGTTTTTGATTGCTGTGGTGTGTACTTTTTAATGATGGATTGTGTTCTTGCATTTGTTTGATTGATTTCCAAGCACATTACACAATGGGCAACTGTGTTTATGAGTTTTTGTTTTTGTATTTTCAATAACAACATATGACTGTGAAGGTCTTACAATAAAAACAACACAGCAAGTAAACTGACACCTTTGAATTTTGGTGCTGGCAAAGAATATTGCATATACCATAGAGTGTCTGAAAAGCAAATCAGTTAGTATTGGATGAGACAAATCATAAGTATTCTGTGAAAGCTCAATTGTGCAAAGAGAAACATGCTTAAAAAAGGCATCATATTTCATGACTTCAATGGCTACCATAAAAGTCAAAGACAGACATGCAATAGATTGACATAATAGTTACAGCAGTGGACACCCGTTTCTTGGTTATTACTCATCATGTGACTGAAGAGAGACCACAGCTCACGACAACTAACTTTATGGATGCCATAAACTGTGTGTGCACCATTCTTGGCTACAGCTTACAGAAACTTCACCACTGCTTCCGCCCAGACTAAGCTTTTCATTACATTTATCGCTCATTTACTGTTAAGGAAATGCCATCTTGTATTGTCAGATTTTTACAACACTTGCCATATAGCACTTGCTTTCAGTTTAACTCACTTATATTTACATGTAAGCAGGCACCAAACATAACTATGTTGCATACACCAGAAAAAAAACAAAAACACTCAGCAGTCATGCAGTGCTGAATGATTTGGTAACTATTGGCCTAAACCTTCTCACTATACTGTGAGCAGTACTTGCTAAAAGTGAAGTTAGTTGCTCAAACTGGCGAAGCTCTGTTTCAATTTTTGTGTATTCACAGAATTATAAATGCAAATAAATTCTTAGCCTACGTGTGATTACTTTTAATAAAAAGTGCAGTAATGAAAGTAATTCTGAATTGGTATTGATAATTAGTCATAATTAATTAGCCCTAAAAATATAAAGGTAAGAAACTCTGTAGCAGTCATTCCACATCCCTGTATAGACATCTCTTCACTGAAAGTATCCATTGAGTACTCTGCATGAAAAACATACCTTAATGCACAAACATGCAAATAATAATTTGATGACTGACCTGGAAGAGAATGTATAGACTGGCAAAACTGACCACTGTCCACCCTCGATTGTCTGTCCATGGTCCTGGCCCTTTAAGCACAGCTGTGCATATACTGAAAGTAGACTACAAGAACATATCTGATATGATGTCTGCTGTCTTCCACTGATGTTTCCCATGCTCCACATAAAGTAACAGAATGGTTAAAGGTACTGGAGCAATACATTTGGCATGTGTCGCTGTGTCAGAATGGGTGACCTCGTACAGGTCTACTCATGAGAGTTAGGAACGTATGGAAAATGTGTAGTGAGTACAAAAATGAGAATGGGAGGGATATAAGCAGTACGGCAAACCCTTTATACTGCATCCTAGTTTTCCTTGCCTAATGTTTTGCACTATTGCGAAAGAGTCAGCTGCACAAAATGGAAGTTGTGCCCAGGACTATTTGCACACTTAACTGCATGAATGGCCTGAGGATTCAGTATAGAAATGTATAGCAAGACAGGGCTATCAATTTGATTAGTGACACACATGCTGAACACACTTCACATCAATAGAAGTTTGCTGCCTTATTTCTGCAAACTGCATCAGACACACAGAAAAACAAAGACAGATTTATTTTAATAGAATATATATTAGGAATATTGTTAAGTATCTAAAGTAGTTCATAGGGATTTGGCTATATGTGACTGATTTTCATTATGGATATCTTTGGTCAATGCTGAATGTTCTGAATAGGGAGAGATGTGTGATAAAATGGTCAGAGTTCAAGCTTCCAGTTTATGAATAATAATATTTACTTTCAACTAATCTAAACTGAACTTTAAGATGAAAAAAAATAGATGAGTTTAAAAGGCTTATTGCTGTATTTTTACAGATAATTCTGTGCAGTCAATGAATGGAAACACTGGTGGTTTCTCTGGTAAGAAGGGTGCCTTCCACATCTGTTTTAAATCTTTATCACTTTCATTCTCATCCTCCTGATCAAGTTTTGTTAGTGGCAATGTCCGTAGCTCTGATTCAGTGGTGCACGTCATACCAACATTTAGCATACGGGAGCTCATAGGTAAGTCTTGTGGTAGAGTGATTTCCTGTACATCCTAAAACATTAATATTAACATGTTAGCAAGTTGACTACTGTCACTTTACAGAAGCAAACAGTGTCCATTTATTTTCTTATATGCTGATGGTTATAAGCAGATACTGTACACCATATCTCTCAACCTGTAACTGCAAAAAAATCTATGCAAAGTCAAAAAAATAATGCAGGGAGAAAAGCCCCAAACCAGGGCATATTTTAAATCTTGCTGTTACAACCATAGAAAGTTGCTAGAATAACAGATAATGTATTAGCATGCATTATATGAAAGATTTGAAGTCTGAAACTCAAAAGTATTTCATTGCTTAACAACTCAGATGCTAAATTATTGGCAGAAAAAAAACTAATTTTGTGAGACATATCAAAAATATCAGGCAAAAATCTGGACATTATGGAAAAATCTGGACCGTTGAGAGGTATACTGTAAATCCAAATTCCAGTAATCTACTAAACAATATTTCAGTTCACCCTGACAACATTCTGGATCCATATCTATTCAGTACACAGCAAAGGAAGAAAACAAAAAAACGAGGTGGCAAATAGAACAGCAACCCCTGTTATACCGACCACTCTATCTATAGTTTACGGTGCGGTACTGCAGGGAAATGGAACAATTATAGTCATTAAATACTAGAACCGCATCATAGTCAAATGGGGCACTAGACAGGGTAATGGATCGGGGTCCCTCTACACACACAGCAGCCCCCATGGCTCCCCTACAAACATTCTAGTGTCCCATTACTTGCTATTTCACCTTAGTCACCGTAAACACTGTTCAAACCTATCAGAGCGCACAGTATTTTCTTCTTTACTTCTGCAATGACTACAGATACTACTTGGATTTAATTTAAAACTTTTATTTCAAATTGTATAGCAGAAACACTGATATACATTTACTTAAAAAAACAGTATTGTCTCAATGAAAACAGACTTAGCAATAACAGTAAATGTCTCTGCCTTTGAAGCTCACATTCATTGAAATGGCATTGAAACTCTCATTCAAAGAAAAAAAATGCATCTGGCCAGTGGCAGATAGTTTACTTTTGGGCTATTTTCAAACTACAGGCCTCTTGTATACATTTTTAAGATCATGCAGACATGTGTACACTATTAACTTGGAATCAACAAACAACAACAAACATACAGACACAGAGATTCCTGGATTTTGTAAACACAAACTCCCTGGACCAGATTGTCAGTACACCAACCAGGGGTACAACCATACTGGATCTGGTCCTCACTAATATGAGAGAGTGCTGTACACCCCCTATTGTAATGCCTTCCCTGCAAGGTCAGACCACAAAATGGTCTCCTTTGCAGTAAAAATAAAACCTGGACCCCCAGCTAATCCTGGAATATTCAGAAACTATTCTCTAAAGCTAACTTCCTGCTAGCAAGTGATAACCTGGCAACAGTGTTCACAGAAACCCTATACAAGAATGTTAATAGCTGCATAGAGGCAGCTGTACCCACTAGGAAGAAGTACAGAACTAACTCATAAAACAAGCCACCCTGGTGGAGTCACAAAATCAGTAGGCTGTATAACAGAAGGAAGATAATCATGACAAAAATTAGGAGCTATAGCACCCAACAGGAAAAAAAGCACACTCATCAAACTAAACAAACAACTCAGAGGACAAATAAAGTCTACCAAAGCCACATTTGAGATAAATTTGGCCTCCCAGGCCAAGAACAACCACAAAGCATTCTTTAGCTATGTCCACATCCTCAAAGGCAATACAGAATTGTGTGCAGAGTTAATTGTAAATAGAGCCACCTATACTGATGAGGCAGAAGATATAGCAAACCGACTGTCTGACAAATTCATCAACCTTTACCCCTCTCTTTCTGTCAATCTTCCCTCTGGAAATACTGTCAGATATAACTCCCCCTGCTATCACTAGGGAACAGGTCCTTAATGCTCTCTCTAAACCCAAGAGCACTGCATCAATAGGCATAGACAATATCCTAGGATGCCTTCCAAATAGCATGAAACATGACCTATCAGGCCCTCGTGCACTTTCATTTAACTGTAGCCCCCAAACAGGCTTCATACCTCATGAATGGGGAACAGCAACAGTCATACCTCTGCACAAAGGTGGGCCATCTGCAGACCCTGGAAAATACAGACCCATAAGTCTCACTAGCCTTATATGCAAAGCCATGGAAAGAATTATCATGGGAATGATCAATAATGATATAGTAAACCTCCAGACACTTGACCCAACCCAGTTTGGTTTTGTCAAGGGCAGAGCATGCCTACTCAAATTGGTGGACTTCTTTGAGAAGGTAAGCAAAGCAATGAATGAGGGCAAAATGTTTCACACTGCCTATTCTGATCTGGCCAAGGCATTTGACACAATAACCCACACAAGCATTAGTGACAAACTTAAAAGGTTAGGTACAAACCCATATGTCACCAGGTGGATAAGCCAACTGGCTCACAGACAGGACCCAGAAAGTTAGAATTGGGGAGTCCACCTCTACAAAGAGGCCAGTCACAAGTGGAGTCCCTCAGGAATTGGTCCTTGGACATATCCTTTTTTAGCATTTACTTCTCTGAAGTCAAGGCCAATGTCAACAGTTTATGGCTGACTAAATTTGCAAATGATTGCAGATTAGGAGCTGTCATTGAATCCCACACCGACAAAAATGTTCTCCAGGAAGGGCTGACACAGACAAACAACTGTTGTCAGAGCCATGGACTAAAACTAAATACCAAGAAATGCATAAAAGTATCCTTTGGGAAGTCATCCACCCCTGGTAACTATCATATTCACAATACACCCCTAAGAGTTGACCCAGTAGTCAGTGACTTAGGTACACACACAGACAGTAATCTAGCCTTTGACCATCATGTGTCCACGTTAGTGAGGAAATCATTCTATATTACACAACTTATAAACAAAGGTATGGCATCTAGGTCCAAGGAACTCATTGTCCCACTGTATTCAGTATTCATCAGACCTGTCATTGAGTACAATACCCCCTTTGGTATGTACCTAAGCAGGCATTTCCAACAACTGGAACATTGTCAAAGGTTCCTCACTAAAAGATTACAGAGTGTAAGTAAAATGTCCTGTGCAGACTGCCTCAAGGCCCTATCCCTGTATTCTGTCTCCTACAAGCTGTTGAGGGGAGATTTATGTCTGGCATGTAAGGCATTATCACAGTCCACTCCAATGAACCACCTATATATCCACAAAGCAAACAGCACCAGAATTACCCATTCTAAAAACTTAAACCTTGCTTGTGATATAAACAGGACCTGCTGGCACGACAGGTATGTATCCCAGAGACTACTCCTTCCCTGGAACAAGCTCCCCATTCATCTGAAGCAGAGTTCCTCTCTAATCCAATTCAAGTGTAACTTGGACAATTGGATGGGGGACAGGGAATTCATCCCTGGCTTGGCACCTTTGCCTCTAATGGACACAGACAACCTGTAAATGGTTCATCTCCCAGGCCCCTGCTTGTAAATGTTTCAGCTTCCAAACCCCTGCTTATACTTATCAAGGGTACCAGAACTTGTCAGAGATTTGGGATGCATGGCTTAGCTTAAAAAGGCCCTTGTGGTCATTAGTGTAATAAACACATTAAACATATGAACCTATGCATGTGTTCTTTCATTCACCTTCCAGGTTGTATTAAATTATATTCCTTGTATAATACAGCAACAGTAGTCAGAGTATGTTTTAAATTTGCAGTTTTGAACATTTTTCCAGTAAGCAATGAAACAAAACGTGTGAATCAGTAATGACAAAACTGCGCATTTCAGAACATTTCAACCATAAAAGGCCACTCAATCATCTGAATAATTCTACATTAAAGAGACCTGTAACTAATGAAGAGGTTGCTACTAAAACAAACTTTATATTTCAATGTTCCATCTACAAACTCTGTGCCTACTGCCCTTGAAGAAGAAGAATGCCTATGTTATATTAAAAATATGGTAAGCTGGTAATATTGCAGTAGGGAATGGATGGCAAACTGACAACAGGTTCATAGTTACTAGAAATCTCATTCAAAGGAGGACACATTCAGGACTGCAGCACTTCCACCACCTTAAATTACAGTACAGTATCAGCAATCACTCTACATGGTGTGGGAGTAGAACCCCCAGCATTCTGCATCAAAAGCAAATATGCTACCTGTTGTGCTACTAACACTGCTTTCAAACTCTGTAGCATAAACAGTGCTGACCATTTGTTAAACAAAACAGTTGCACTTTGAAAACAGACTTAGCATGAGCAGCAAAAAATGTATCTTCCCTTGAAGCTCACAATTCCTTGAAAATGTACTGAACTTCACAATCCCTTGAAAATGCACTAAAACGCAATTCCTTGAAAATGCACTTTGAGTAGTCTGGTATTTGTTGTAAAGGATTCAGGCTCTTGTCTCCTGTAACTAAGGTACAGGGTTTGAGTCTGAGAAAACTGAATGCCCCGAAAGAAGAAATGTAATTTTTTTTAAATTAAAAAGTAAATGATGTGTCAGTCCCCTGGCCACTTGGCTCCCTCACAGCCACTGGGGGCCCCTCTCAGCCTCTGGGCCCTAGGAGACTGCCTAGGTCGCCTAGTGATGGGTCTGGATCTGTTTACTGCTATTTGTTTTTAATTTCTCAACAACCTTTCCATTCCCTTGTGACTATAATAACTAATTATTTCATAGAGGAATGGATTTCTCCTCTTTACAGCCTTTAAAGTGTGTGGTGTCTGGGACATGAATTTGGAGGAGGAAACAGAATGGAAGTAAATAACCAGACCTAATTCAGCTGGCAGTTGAAATAATTAATCACAAAATGTATTAACATAGCAAAGTAAGCCAAGAAATTATTTTCTCTTTATTTAGTATACAGGGTACTTGAAACCTTTCACATAGCATAAGCAAGTTTGTGATTTGCTGAAGGGTTAATATTGCTGCATGTCATCTGGTGGTAATAAATCTCTGGGCAATAACAGACAACTCTACAAATCAAGAACTTCTATTTTACTATATCTTATCAGTATAAATTTGTGCCAGTACTTCAGCCATATATCATGCCTTTAGAAATATCCACAGCACAGACACAGCTGGATTTGGTGCCAGTGAAGATTTGTGTATCAGGGCAAACATTGTTGGGGCACAAAGGACCAAAAATCAGGGACAAGTTTTAAATACTGCTCTTATAAATTTAGAAAGTTGCTAAAATAATGGGTTTTGCATTAGCATGCATTTTATGAAAGATATAAAGACTGAAATTGAAATGCCTGTTATTATTTAACGACTTCAGTCCTCAATTGCTTGTCAGAAATCCACAAGTGGGAACAAACTAAAATATGAAGCAAAATCCTGTAATTTAGCAACACTCTGGACAGTTGAGAGCATGCTTTGAATACACACAAGAAAAATGGCTGTTACGGCAGTCGATTCCAACCAATAACTAAACCAAGGCTCCTGAAATCCAAGAAGCAAGCAGGCAAATGTAAAATATGTATTTATTCCAATCCATGTTTAAACCACACAAATATCACAAGAAAAAGTTCCAAAAGGTTAGTATAACTCTTTTGTCCCTGGAAAATAAAGTGAAGCATCCAAATGGATTAAAAGTACCACAAAAAGAAAGAAAAATAGATTCTTCACTTTTACTGTGACAGCATTTGTGTGGTTTTAAAATGGATTGGCGTAAATGTGTATATTTTAGACATACCTACTCACTACCTGGATTTCAGCAGTCTTTGTTTAGTTAATGCTTTGCATACATCTAAACTGCAACAAAGTTGTGAGTTCTCTGTCCTTTGACTTCTCTAATAAAAATATTATTGGCATGTACTCTAATGAGAGGTGACATTACTTAATGTGAAGAAAACAATCGTATATCCCATTTGACTAAAGAGCAATAAACTAGCATGATCAAACTGTAACATGATTGATGAATATCCTTCTCAAAAGTAAGTAATCTGTATAAGTTAATCATATGCTGTTACTTGTGTAACTGTATGTTTCAGTCTTCACATTTTCTCTAAATATGTCTATAATTTGTCTATTTTACTATCTTAGCTGTTATTACTATTGTGAATATTTGCTTTGATGTTGCAGTTTCTCTAAATCTGCCTGCACATTCTGGAGCTTTTCTCCACAGGCCTCTGCTAAAAAGGGGTGAATAATCTATTTTTGACTTTTCTGGTCCACAAATAAAAATATATAGATAACATACTAAGTGAGTAATAACTGCTTGCTGCATATTATATTTACTTTTGTATAATGGCTGTTGCAGTTTTTTTTCCAGGGGCACCACTGAGAACAGACACTATCAAGTTGAGCCTTCATGTTCCTTATATGTAAGTAAATCAAGAATATTCATTGGTTAGGAAAGAGACTTCCTTGCCAAGATTATTCCTTGTTTCTGGCCCAAGTAAAGTGGTAATACCGCAGACACATTTAGCTCTGAGTTTACCTCATTCAAGCCTATAGCACCTTTTTGTATACTTCAGGTTCACATCCATAGCTTCTAATGGCATCCAGAACTTTTTTTGGGTCTGGCTTCTTTAACTAAGTGATTTACCAGCTAATAATATACAAGGAATTATTAACAAAATAACAGTACATTGTTAGTCCAAGATGTCCTGCAGTAGGAGCATTAATCACCGTGTCACTTATTCATGTTTTCATATTTATGTTTATAGTTTCATAATGGTGAGCCCTACATGTTATTGACAGATATGGTCTGATATGCCACAGTAGGATACAGGAAACTTCATTGTCAGTGTCCATTGCTGTCACGCTATACCTGAGATGTTGCTGCTTATTTGTTAATAATCATGAAAATAAACAATATTTCCATCTGTACTTAATACTTCAAAAATGAGTAACTTGCAAACTTTTGCATAATGTCGGGTGAAACCTTAGATGTTGTTGAAGGAAACTAGTTTTGATATTGGCCCAAGTTGCACAACTTGAGAGATAGTCAATGTTATTTATAATGCTAATTATAGAATTAAGCATATGTTTTCATGTTTCTGTAAATATCTCAATAAGCATGTACTTATAGAAAAAATGTAGTTATTTGTGAAAAGATTATGCCTGGTTAACCAAAATGTTCTAAAACTATATGAATAATGAACATAAAGAGTTTATCGCATTCTACAAGCATTTTGTAGATGACCTTTTCCTGATTTGGGAAGGGAGCTTGCAAGAGTTTCATAGATTTTTAGTGTATGGTAATGAGAGTACACCTTTTCTAAAATTCAAGTATGAATATTCTGCTGAACGCATAGCTTTTTTGGATGTTATGCTATCAAGGGATAGGGAAGGTACAGTATACACTGAAATGCATAAAAAAGAGGTAAAACGCAATAATTATTTACATCGAAACGGTATGCACCCCCCCCCCTTTTATGTTTGATAATGTAGTTTTGAATCAGATGCAAAGAGCTGTAAGGCTTAATACAAATTCAGATATGTCAGATAAACAATTAACAAACATGGATCAGGATTTTCTTATAAGGGGTTATTCAGAGAAAGTAGTGGAAAAAGCATTATAACAGGTTAAGCACCAATGATCAGAGCAAGATATTGCTCCTTATTTTGGTAGAGGACGTCAGCAGAATAATGGACAACATGTTAGGACAAATAAAATGAGGTGTATGCTTACATATAATAGGAATACAACACAAATAAAAAATGTTATTAGGAGACATTGGGACATTTTAAGCAATGTTCAAGGACTGCAAGATATAGTAGCAGAGGGTTCAGTATTTGGCTATAAATGTAATAGTACCTTGAAGCAGATGTTATGCTACAAAGTACAACCAAAAACTTCTTTCTAGGAAATGGGAACAAGCATGGTATTTTTAAATGTAATAATTGTTTTTATTGTAAACATTTATATACATTTTTATACAAAGCAATCAATAGTACATCCTGTCACCAAAAAGGAGTTTGTATTACAAGCTTATGGAAGTTGTAACACAAGTAATATAGTCTATATGGCTAAATGTGAACTATGGGGAAGTTATGTGGGAATGACCAATAGAAGGTTTAAAGAGCATATAGCTGGTCATCTTAGCAATATTAAATGCAAATTGTTAACAAATGCACTTAGTAAATATTATGGATAGAGAACATGTGTTTACATTTATGATATTGAAAGTAATTTATAAACCACTATCGGGGAGGGGGGGGGGATGTAAAAATGTTAACTGAGAGTGAGGAAATGAAATGGATCTTACGTATGAAGTCCCATTTACCACCAGGACTAAATGATTGTTTTACTTTAAAACCATATTTAAGAGAACTACATCAATCTATTTGAAATGATATCATGTGATTTCAATGGCTATTTAACTGTTGATTCCTCCTGCTAAGATGTATTCGCCTGAGGAAGCCTTATGGTGAAAGTTTTATCTCTGAAGAGAGGTTTTAACTTGTGATTTTTTTAATAAAAGAATCTGAGTGTATCCAGTGCTTTTTTTACTTTTTGTACTATATTTATAGGTTGCAATGTTTCCAAGATATTGCAATTTGTTAGTGAAAATGAAGCAAAAATATAATTTTGGTTTTGTGTACATTATAATACAGCATTTATGGAAAAACTATGAATGTGACTTATCACCAGAAAAGACTTCATACTGCTAATATTGCTATTTGTACTGTCTTAATAGCATTTATTGTTCACACATACTTACATTTGTTTATATTATGCTTTTAAACTTATTTTTCAGAAAATGCTCTGGAATGTATAAAGTGCTAGGCTGCTAGAAGTGTGACATTCCACACCACATCGGTGTTAATGAGTTAGTCTGGCTCAGTATAGTCAAGATGAGCAGGAGAAAAGGAATTATGAGTATAAATAGGGGTGAAGCTATCTGAAACAAAGCATTGCCTTAATCTCCAATAACTGGGCGGATTTTAATCTCCATCACTTTGGATTTGGAGTGTTTCATATATGAATACTTCTACCAAAAACTTAGCTTTGGTCTTGCAAATGACAATGATGGTGCCAACTATCAACAATCATAGCATTCTGATGAAGGTAAGGTCTGAAGTAGTAGGGTGGATAGCTGGAAATGGTTACAGTTAAATCATTATCATAAATTAGGGTGTTATGGCAATCTGGGTAGTCCTTTGTAAGGAACTAACAAAATCAGTGAATAGGAGTTGACCTGGTACAGAGTCCTAATGCACATCAGATGACAATACTGGTAGACTGCGTGTAGCTCAGTTTACCCTTAGATAATATCTGATAAATCAATCCATGCACAACATGAGCTGCTTTGACAAGGTCATACAGAAGGAAGGGATGACAAATAGAGGCAGATCTGGACCCATCAATAAGTTGGGGACCTGTGTTAAATCTATGTTGTTACAGCATGAATGTTCAGCATTAAGATGGCAGTAAAATACAGTGTCTGCAGGTAAATGATGCTGCTTGTGCTTACTGCAAGTACATCAGTTCTGTTCTTCTGCTTGTTAAGTTGAAGAACAATGGCTGTGTCCAGTAGGTTTAACCGTGGAAGTCTCAAGGAGCCTGCTCCAACATTATTGGTTCATAATGCATTGCATAATTATTGAGCAGTCGATGAGACTATTCTTTACGTGGAGAAATGTTAAATGAATCAAGATCAGTGACAGCATGCAAATGTATCAGTCAGGCCAGAGATAAAGTCATTTTACCATTTCTGCAGTCAGGATCATATAAGGCATCTGCCACTGCTCTGACAACATTAAATTGCTACTTAACAAGAGAAAAGATATGGATTTCTGAAACAGTGTCAAAACAGAAGTAATGAAGGAAAGTATAAACCAAATGATCTTAAAAGCTGGATAAGAAACAAGCTGCACTTGCCTCCAAACAATGATTTTTTTTAATGTAACACATAAACAAGCAAACGCATTTTAATCAAAAGGAGAGTTATAACAACAGTAATAAATCCAGAGATGATCACCGAGTCATCCAGATGGGTTGCTTCTTATTCTTCTGTTGTGGAAATGAAAATATTTGTCTTGATAGAGTAGAAGAGAGATTCTAAAGAAGTACAGAAAAACCTTAGTAAAATCAGCCTATGGATACATGATAGTGCTGTATACAGCAGAAGGGGCAATGAGCTGAAAGTGCTTAGATTTTCTAAGGAAAGAATAGAAACTGATATAGTCCAGGTACTCATGGCCTCTGCTTAGTTATGGACAAAATAAGTGAGCCATGGTCACTCATGATAAGAGGTTAGATACACTTTAATGTCCTTACCTGGCTTACTTGGCAGGGCCCACTAAAGCATGATTTGCATACTGGATATGGTACTACGTCTAATTTTTCTGTTTTTCCAGGACAGCTTCCACTGAGTTGTGTTTGGAAAAGAAAGAAATATCTTGCCTTAGCTCCAGTCCAAGCTAAAGTTAATAGTAACAATCTGACAGTTGCTATCATAGCAGGACACTGCAGTGATAAAGATGGCCATAGCTTTTATGTATTTTGTGGAGCATAGTTTAAAGAAATTGTTTGACTATTTATGGAACATTCCTCCATTTATTAAAATGCATACATTGTCAGTGGTGGTATATAACAAGAAATTCAGGATGTGGTTGGATGTTTTAAAATAAAAAAAAAAAAAAAATATATATATATATATATATATATATATATATATATATATATATATATATATAACCATCCATCAACTTTAGCAACAGAGTTTTAGTTAGCATGAATTTTCCAGAGATGACCAAAGAATGTAAGTAAATGGATATCTGTTTACTTAAATTCATGAGGCCTGTTGATGATTATGGCACTTTCAAAGCTGTGAGAAATTTTTGCTGAGTAATTAAAAATATACCAGCAGGCATGTGGAGATGGCCTGATATACTTTTTTACTGGAAGCTAAAGGAAATTATGTTGGTCTATAGTAGTAATCTGTTTTAGCAATTAAGACTCAGAGATGAAGGCACACTATACTTTGTTACTTGAGTAAGTGAACAGTACATTACTAGGAATGATTATTATTTTTATAACTGAGCATTGTTATTAATCAGATTTTACTTACTGGAATAGTGAGTGCTTGAAATGGTGAGCAGATAGTTCCAAATCTTGACAGCTTTTTTACATTAATTTCCCCAAGTCTACTTCGACGCTGTTTCTTTTCCATTGCTCTGTGCAGCAGTCCTTTCTCCTCAGGCAGTCTTGTTAAGGCCTATGAGAATTAAATAAAAAATCTCATGTGGTATAAAACAAGTGAAACAAGCACCAAGAGAAACAAGTCTTTCATTTATCACAGTGTCCAAAGTGCTGGTACCTGGGCTTTGACTGAAAATGGTTGTTAGTGATCAGTGCTCTAACCTGGTTAACACATTCAGACTAGCTGCTAGCCTTGTGAAAAGGTAGAAAAATCTTAGTGATATAATTAGATCTCTGTAAACTGAATTCAAGTTTGTACATCTTCTGTCAGTGAAGGAACGGACTCTGCTTCCTGTTACAAAGTTGGAATCACTTACTGCTTGACTTATTTTGGTAAAACTAATGATGAAACATGAAAAATGAAAATAATAAGGTTTTAAATATGTAAAGTATAAAACTGCAGTTAGAAGTAAGGTAATGAACAACAGCCAACAAATTGGGTCTGTATTGTTATGGAATTTAGTCAAAGTGTCTTAAGAAATTAGTGCATTTCTGGAAACACTCAGGTTTATTGTCTTTTACATGGCATTTCTAATAAAGCTTTAAAATTGTACTCCTTATTAGAGCAATAAAAGACACTACCAGTTGTGATTTTAAATATGAGATTTGATCCTTATACGGGATTGAGAACAAATTTGATTTTCAAAGTTATAATAATACAATTGCTTAAGTTAAGGTATGACCCATATTCCATGATGAGAGAGTCCAGAAAATAGAATAATAACAGAATTTCAATAACCTATGCATGGATTAAAGATTATAGCACATGAATCAAGAAGATGCATGCGTTCACATATGATCATATCAACAAGATTAAGTAATGCTGAAAACAGAACAATAATGGAAGGATATAATAACCAGTTTATTGGCCACATATTTAGAAAACTTCTTTCAGGATCTGTGTCCACAAAAAATGAAGCTCAGTTTAAAAGTTAAAATAAGATGGTATAATACTTGAGAAATATGATAAAAAGCAAAAAGCAGATACTTTTGTGTCTAAGGATGTAAAAGGAAAGAAAATACATTAACAATAGATAAAAATGAAGCATTAACAAGATCAGAAAAAGGCAGAACTGGGCAAAATAAAAAGAGGAAAACAGAAATGAGTACAGAAAGTAAAACAAAACTAAAATGTAATGATGGAAAGATCACAAATAGGAAGCAATAACAAGAAAACTGTTAATGTGGACTGAAAATGCTGAAGCAGTTTTATAAATAAATTTTAAATCAAATAAAGAAGAAATCATGTTAATACAGCCCAATGCAGCAAGGTACTGTCTTTCCAAATAATGACATCTATATTTGAAGAATAACATAAACATAAACATTATGACAAATATAAGAAAAGAACGAGACTGATGCATTTAAGGAAAGGGATTTAGACAAAAAGAATATATCACTGAAAAGAGAAATTCTAAAGCCATGAAGAAAGGCAATAAAGTAGGGTTTAGTGAAAAGAACATCAAAGATTAAAAATGAATGTGAGGATGAGTTAAGAACAAAAATAGGCACATATCAGGGAATGTAGATATTGAGATGAAGGCTTTAGATATAAAAAATGGAGCAGAAGATTAAACATTTTACTGTAGAAGACATCATGATAGCTGTCATACTGAGTGTGAAGATCAGGTGAAAATATTTGGTTTTATGCCTGTCTGGTTGGAGTTGAAAGATATTACATTATCACCACAAAGGATTATATGCAAGAAAAATATCAAATATGGTTAGACATGTTGCAATAAGCACTATAGGGAGAATGTCAGAGAATAAACTTGGTTGGTATCCTCTTACTCAATAAGACATGTTGAAAGTAAGAAAAATATATTTTATTGTATTGCCATTGCTAAATAAGCAGTCTAAGATAATGGGCAATGAAAGTACACAAACTGTTATTCATCAGTGTTGAACGGTTTATATTTGCGATATCACATGCACTATATCATTGACTTCCACTTCCTTTGGATGAGCAGAGTGAGAGTGGCATCATTGGTTCCAACAACTTTGACATACATGAAATATTGACTTTTTGTAAAGGTAGCAGCTTGGAACAAGACTAGGAACAAGTGCTACCACCACTAGGTCAATGTTCTCTGATCTGATGATACATCTCTAGCTCTGCATGCCTCAGTACTGTCAGATAGTGCAGGTCAGTGGGACAGCACCCAGTCTTTCAAAGGCAAATGATCACCCATACCTGGCAGAAGTTGGACATTAGAAGACATATTAATGATGGGATTCTTTTTCTGGCAATCATTATTAATTTGGGGATATGGACTCTATCTGAATGAGGCTGGGACCATACTTTCAAGGCAAAATCAAAATATTGTTGTATACAAAGAGAAAAAAAAGCTAATTTTGTAGGGATTTGCTGAAACAACATCAGAAAAATCAGGGGGTAAAGACATATGCTCGAATCTCAAGAGCTCCACAAAAATAAAAAAAGAATGGAAGAATGATCTTTTGGATATCAACACTAATATCAGTGCCTTGACAGACATACTGCTACAATTAAATAAATTGGCTACTGAAACAAAAAGTATGTAGTATAAGATCAAACACAAAAAGGAAACAATTGCTTTATAATAAAATATATTATTAAACTAAGCATGGCCATAGTGGAATCAGGCAGCGTTAAATCATACAGTCTTATACCTACACTACAAGACAACTCTAGTGATTGCTGCATTACTTTGGTTTTCTAATCACCTGACTTATATTTGAGTGAATCAATCATAGTAGCATTTTTTTCTTCAAGAAATGTCACATCAGTTCTATTCTATCATTCTGTCATATTGTAGAAATGCAAATGATCTTAGATAACTATAACACACCAATGTTCTTGAAAAAAATGAGAAGCAAACATTCTGATGGCTAACTCACTTCAGGGGGTTGATAACCAATGTGAAGTGACGTGAGTCAGTAACAGTCCAGCATAGTTTCATAGTTTCATAGTTTAGTACTAGACTCTCTGCCCTGGGGCATTTATAAGCCTAGCCATAGTGATGTGGCTTACGCCACCCCATGTAATGGTACAAAAGTGTACAGAATAGATTTAGAATACTGTGCCCCTGTCTAGTAGTGACACAGTGAAGACCCCCTTACATAATAGAATTAGTTCACTGTGCCTCTGTCTAGTAGTGACACAGAGATGACCCCCGGGGTAAACCTATGATCCCCCATCCACTCGTCAAGATTTCTCTTGAAGAGAGTCAGTGAGGGGCTCTGCCTAACATGAACTGGGATTCTGTTCCAGAGTATGGGAAGCCTCTGAGTTATGAATCTGTCCCTCCAGCATGTCCTATTCATATTTGTGCTGAGGTTTAAATCTTTAGCTCTCGTGGTTCTGATGGATTTGGATTTTTTGAGATGGAGTATGTCCATCAATTCCTGATTGGACATGGCCTTGTACGTCAGGCACAGATCACCTCTGAGTAGGCGGTATGCTACTGAATAGAGCTGGAGTTTCTTTAGTCTGGCAGCATATGACATATGTTGGAGACCCTTGATCCTCTTGGTGAGGTACTTTTGGGGTCTCTCCAGCTGTTGCAAGTGCCGGGTGAGGTACATACCAAATGGGGCATTGTACTCACTCATGGGCCTGATAAGGGAGGAGTACAGGGGTACAATGACCTCCTTTGATCTGGATGTGAATCCCTTCATGATAAGGTGGGCAAGGCAGAAAGTCTTTCTAACCACTTTGGCAACATGGGTGTCAAATGAGAGGTCACTATCGACTTGGGTCCCCAGGTCTCTGATTACTTTTCACTCAGTGGGTTACTGTCTATGTGATAATTTGTGGGTACTTTGTTTTTCCCAAAGGGGATGACTATACATTTTTTTGCATTTAGTTTAAGGCTGTGACTCCGGCACCAGTTGTCCGTTTCAGTGAAGCCTTTCTGTAGGATGTATGTGTCAGCTGGTGTATCGACTATTGCGCCTAGTTTGCAGTCATCTGCGAATTTTGTCAGCCACAACCCTCCCATGTTTGCTTTCACATCTGAGAAATAAATGCCGAACAAGAGGGGTCCCAGGACAGAGCCCTGTGGGACACCACATGTGACTGGCTTTGAGTCTGACATGGCTCCAGCGATTTTGACTTTATGGGTTCTATCCTTTAGCCAGTTTGCAACCCATCTTGTGACATATGGATTTACATTTAAGCTGTTGAGCTTATCTATGATGCCTGAGTGGGGTATTGTGTCGAAAGCTTTAGCCAAGTCCAGGTAGGCTGTATGGACTGCTTTGCCCTCGTCAATGGCTCTAGTGACTATTTCAAAAAAGTCAAAAAGGTTCAAAAGGCAGGATCTGCCCTTTACAAAGCCGAACTGGGTGGGATCAAGTGTCTCTAGGTCCCCAATGTCTCTGTTTATGAGTTCCATAATGATTCTTTCCATAGCTTTGCAGACCAGGCTGGTTAAGGTAGTTACCAGGGTCTGTAGAGGTGCCTCCTTTGTGGAGTGGGACCACTGTTGCTCTATGCCAGTGTTCAGGTACATATCCTGTAGTAAGGCTAAGGTTAAATAGCATTTTTATGTGCGGGTTTAGCTCCTCTTGGAGTTCATGTAGCATGCAACCCGGGATACCGTCAGGTCCCATTGATGCTGTGTTTTTAGCTTTGCTGAGGGCGGTTCTCACCTGGACATCTGAGATGACAGGGAGGTTACATTCAGCTGGGATAAGTATTTCTTCTTTTAGGGGTGAGGGAGGGGAGAAATTTGCACTGAACCTGTCTGCCAGAATGTTGGCAATATCTGTGGGTTCAGTGTATTTTTTGTCATTGTGGACTAACTCTGAGCATATCTGAGGGTTTCCGCCGAGGTTTCTAACATAGCAGAAGAAGGCCTTGTGGTTATCTTTAGTGTCCATAGCGATTTTCCTCTCAAAGTTGGCCTTGGATGTTTTTATGAGAGAACGTAGTTTTCTACTAGTGCTGATCAGAGATGCCTTCTCTTTATGGGATTTTGCTGTGACGTGCAGTAGCTTCCTTCTTTTGTTATACAATTTGTTTATGGCTGGGGTCAACCAGACAGGACGCCTGCCCTTGGTGGAGAGGGTCTTGGTTTTATTTGGGATTGCATGATCCATGCATTCTTTGGAGATGTTCGTAGAAAGCATTTGTGAAGGATTCAGCATTGTGGGATGTGGTTTCCACTGGCCCAGTGGGCTTAAAGGATACCATCTCAGTCTTAAGAAGTGTAAAGTCGGCTTTTGAGAAGTTTTTCACTGTAGTCTTTTGTGTTAGGGGTGGAGGTGGGATATGTATATCCAGGGTGATTAGTTTGTGGTTAGATCTCACTAGTGAGGGGTATACTTCCGGTGTGGAGCACTTTGTCCCCATGTTTGTGTTGATCAGGTCTAGTATATTATCTCCCCTTGTGGGAGAGGTGACTAGCTGTTCCATTGCATTTAAATTTATGAATTCCAGGAACCTTTGGGCTAGGGTGTTAGGGCTAGAATAATGCACCCAGTCTATGTTAGGGTAGTTGAAGTCTCCCAATATGATGGTGTTTGGTGAGACATTCATATCCTCCAATGTCTTCAGGAAGGCTGAATGGGGTTCCTGAGATTGGGAGGGTGGTCTGTAATATGCTACCAGTTGTATAGCAGTTTTGCCAATGGTTAGTTGCACCTGGATGGTCTCTGAGGCTTCATGTGTTGCCACTAACCTGGAGGTGTGGGTGTCTTTGATGAATATGGACACTCCCCCTCCCTTTTTGGTTTGGCCTGAGTTTTGGGGCCAAAAAGCATGATACGAGGTATAGCCTGGTAGTGTTGGGGTGCTCTCAGGAGCCTTGAACCAGGTTTCAGTGACTGCACAGACATTGATGTTCTCCATACTAAGGAGTGCTTTGACAGCTTGCATCTTGAGATTTAGACTTCTGGCATTGAGCAGCATTACCCTTAATTTTTTTCCATTTTTGTTTTCTAAGGAGGTGGGTTTGTCTTTTGAGCCTTGCCTAAAAAAGGCACTATGGGGGTGGCAAGAGCCTTAGCCAATATCCGGAAGCCCAGTGGTGGCAGATGCAAGCCGTCCCTTGCGAAGCAGCATGGCTTGTCCAGCATGTCATCCCAAGCAGACAGACATTGGATCCCCCTAGAATGACACCAGTAATTGAGCCAATTATTAAAGCTGATCATCTTGTCTTTGTATTGTGGCATCATTCTTGGTGAGGGCAAGATGCTGCTCAGGGTCAGGGTCATACCAGCCTGGGCTACATAATCAGAGAGCTCCTCTATGTCTCTTTTCTTGTAGTCCAGGAGTGCGTCTCAGGTCATTCACGCCGGCATGGACAATGATGGAGTTATATTTGTACTTGCTTTGGAGTGACCTGAGTGCATGTGTTATGTGGCGGATCCTAGCTCCCGATAGGCAGCTCACGTTACCCTCTCCTTGTTCAGCCTGGTAAGTGGAGCGTCAGTGTGTCTGACTATAGAGTCACCTATTACTAGTGTATCAGGCATAGTGTTTGGCCTTAAGGGCTGTGATTGTTTGACACACTGATTTATTGAAGTATGTGTTGCATGTGTTGTGTTTTGAGGTGGTGGATTTTTGGGTGACTGCTTTGGGAGCCTCTGTTGTTTTGGTAAGTTTTTGTTAGAGCCTCAGTATGTCTTTATGTTATTATGTGTTTGGTTTGCAGTTGTGGTAGGTCTATGTGGGACTGGGTTTGCTGTGTGTGTGGTTACCTTCTCCTCCTGTCTGGTCTTGCCAGTCCTGAGTTGAGAGAGTTCAGCCTCCAGTTTGGCTATATAGTTGCATCTCTCACATGTATTTGTGTTTGTTGGGAGGAGGAGAGGGTTGTCTGTGTACATGAGACAATTGTAGCATTGTCTCAAGATTCCCAGATTAACCAGCTAAACCAGAGAGGATGCTAGTAATCTACCACTCGACATGCTAGAATATTATAAGGGAGTGCTGTGCCTTTAAGGGAAGTAGGTACTCACAGGGGTGGTAGGTGAATGTAGTGCTTTCTTTAGTTTGAGAGTGCTTTCTTAGAAGAGAGGTTTTGAGAACAAGTGCTAGGCTTATAATAAAGCGAGTAGACTGATTATTATAAGAGTAGAGATTTCTTAAGGGAAAATTTGAAGAGTAGACTGGAACTTTAAAAAGAGCTAGAAATGGTCCAAAACAACCAATTACTACAATCTCTTGTGCTGAGGTCACTCCTTCAGGGACATATAGGCTGCTCAAGGCTCCCCACTCCCACTGGTGAGCAAAGAAACTTCATTCTATCCAAGTAAGGCAATGGACAACACAGGAACTACACCACAGCCCAGAATACAGCAAAGCCTGTATACTGGTCTAAACTAGTCGAGGAGAGGCAGGAAAACAAGGATATTTTTTTTGTTTTTTTTGTTTTTGAGATAGAAAGCACACAGAAATGCAGTAAACAGTAATAAATCAGTTACACAGGCTAGCACACTTTAGTGGGCAGCCTCAACAGTTAAATTTAACAAACAAACAAACAAACTTTCAACCAATTTTCGACCAAATGTAACTTTAAGTGCAGATAATATATAATGCAACAAACGGCTAAAAAAACAGTTTAAGCTTGATTAAAGTAAGCAAGAGAAGGTATTTTAGGTAAAAAAACAGCAAAAAATACTTAAGTTAGGAAAGTAGTCGCCCATTCATCCATCCATCTGTCCATTAACCCCTCTGTCACATGAACCCCGTCCATACATCCTTTTATATATGGATTGGGTACATGGTTAATCATTAAAAAGCAAAGTTAGTAAAATATGGGGTCAAGCCCTGTAATTTAAATTTGCAAACTCCAAGATCATATAATACCAGGGAAAGGGGAGAAAATTCCCTTATCTCTGTTACTCAATAATCTCATAAAAATACTATTCTCTTACTTAATCTGTTTGAACTGTACTCTATTCAATTATTGTACGCATCATAGAATGCATTTTAATAAATTACCTTCACACATGTAGTAGGTACCCATATGGGTCATATATCTCATATGTGCAGTAATCCTTGTTAGCAAACACATTTTCCCACTTTAGCGTTATGAGGAATGGAGCCTTTCCTGGCAGGCAGTGAACATCAAGCAGGAACAGGTCTTGAACAGGACACTAATTTTCATTATACAGGCAGATGGATCATAAACCCAGAAGAACATTGGGTTTTGCTAACTCAGCCACCCACGTGTTTGGCATGTTTGATGAAATTGGATGTTGTAGAGAACATCCTTTGGACACATGGAGAACTCCATACAGAAGCACTACTGGGTGACATCAAAGAGTGAAACAATACTAATTTCATGAACTTTAATCATACTTTGACTTAGGAATGGGGTCCATTCTTGTCATAGTATTAGAAGCCTGAAAGACTTGGAGAAATTAAAAAGGGCATTCCAGCTAAAAAACAAACTGGAGAACTGCTATGAAGTACGATCCACTGC